>NC_034595.1:104064231-104104077 GCF_900095145.1 Mus pahari | reverse complement strand
CCTCTCCTCCTTTCTTCTGTTTTCTTTTTCTTCTCTTCCTCTTCTCCCCCTTTCCCTTCTCCTCCTCCTCCTCCTCTTCCTCCTTTCTTTTGCTGTTGTGCTCAGTTTTCCACTAGTTGAACTACCCCCCACTGGACTCTTTCAGGGCTCCTTCACATACTTCTGAGGTGATATGCATAATTTACTATAACTCCTTGACACAGTCAGGAGTTGCCTGAAAATGGAGCCTCAACTGAAGGACTGCCCTGATCAGACTGGCCTGTAGGAGTTCTGTGGGTGGGCGTGGGGGCTGTCTGAATTAGTATTTAATGGGAAAGCCCAGCCTGCTGTGGGCGGCACCCTCCCCAGCCCAGCCTGAGCAAGAGCCAGCAGGTGAGTTGGCAAGCAGTTTTCTTCCATGGTTTCTGCATTAAGTTCCTGCTTGTGCTTCTAACCCGTGTTGGCTGTAACCTGGAAGCATAAGCCAAATAAGCCCTTTCTTTCCCTAAATTGCTTTGGGTCATGATGTTTATCATAGCAACAGAAAGTAATCTGGAGCAACGAATGTTAAGTTATTTCAGTATTTCCTTTGAGCCACAATGCTGTGAGGGACAAGCTGTGCCTGCTGCCCTGTGCACACTAACCAGAGATCCCGGCATAATTGTAAACCCAGATGAGGATGTCTGGGGATCAGGGTGCCCTCAGCACCACTGGCTGATGCCCAATATCCCTACAACATGGTGTATGGAACCCCGCTGTGAGCGAAAGTTCTGTCTTCCTTGCCTCTGCCTACACTTCTCAGTCATACAAATTCATGCATTTTCTTTCTTTCTTTCTTTCTTTCTTTCTTTCTTTCTTTCTTTCTTTCTTTCTTTCTTCTTTCGTTCGTTCGTTCGTTCTTTCTTTCTTTCTTCTTTCTTTCTTTCTTTCTTTCTTTCTTTCTTTCTTTCTAGCTTTCCTTATAACTGCTTTCCATCTGCGTGTCTTCAGCACATACAGAGAAGACCTTATCTGCGATTTGGCCTGCAGTTACACTGAGCACCAGCTGCCACTGAGCTCGGTGGTGTGCCTTCCTGGTGTCTTCACACCTCAGGATTTCCTCGGTCCATATTGCTCCTTCATAGATTTTTTTTTTTTCTACATTCAAACTCTCACATTCTTTCTCAACCCTCTGTAGCTTCAAAA
Source organism: Mus pahari (assembly GCF_900095145.1). Classification (NCBI taxonomy): domain Eukaryota; kingdom Metazoa; phylum Chordata; class Mammalia; order Rodentia; family Muridae; genus Mus; species Mus pahari. The sequence goes on along the minus strand of NC_034595.1, from coordinate 104,102,913 downwards.
ATGAATTGCTACTTTAACTGTGAATATATATATATATATATATATATATATATATATATATATATATATATATATATATATATATGTTGTGTGTCATGATCACACCAAAGCAGCCCGGAGTTTGATTAAGGGACCTGAGAGATGGCTCAGTGGTTTAAGCACGGGATGATCCTCCAGAGATCCTGCTTTCAGTCCCCACAGGGCAGCTCACAGTCACCTCCTACTCCAGCTCCAGACAGTCTCGACTGGACTCCATAGGCACTGCATACGCATATAATGCACACACACACACACACACACACACACACCACTCACACATAAAAATAAAATATTAAAAAGTGAAACTTGGTCCTGAACTAGATTCCCAGCATCAATGTGGCAGCTCACAACTGTCTGTAACTCCAGGTCCAAGTTCAAGGGCACCAGGCATGCACATGGCACACATACATACATACATACATACATACAGGTAAAACATCCATACACATATAAAAAAACTTTTTAAAAAGAAAAAATTAAGCTTGATTGATGTGCTGTAGTTGTGCACATGTATGAAGTAGAGTGTGATTTCTTTCTATTTACATGTACAGTGCATACATGATCAGACAGGGATACATAACATTTCTACCTCCATGTTACATTGCTTGGAACCTTTGAACTCCCATTTTCCATTTTCACATTGTTTACTAGACACACACCAGACATTTATGACAGAGAGACTAGCCAGGCACCAGTGCTTCATGCTATTTTATTATATGGTTTCCAAATGTGTGTTTGTTATTTGTGCATGCATGTGTGTGTGTATGCATGCATGTGTGTGTGAGCATGTATGTGTAGTGTGTGTGCACATGCATCCATGTGTGTACATATGTATGTGTGTGTGTGAGCAGGTATGTGCATGTATATTTCTGTGTGTGTATGTCTACTATGTGAGTGTGCATGCATCTGTATATGTGTATATATGTATATGAGAGAGTATATGAGCTTGAGCAATTGTGTGTGTGCATGTGTGTATCTGTGTGTGTTTGTGTGTGTGTGCATGTGTGTGCACATGCATCTGTGCATATATATGTACATGCATATGTGTGTTCGTGTGTGTGAGCATGTGTGTACATGTGTGTGTGGTATGTGGGTGTGCATGCATGTATGTGTGTGTGAGAGTATATGGGTTCAAGCAATCGTATGTACACATATGTGTATGTGCATATGTATGGTGTGTATATACTTGCACACATTCATGTCTGTGTGTACATATGTGTGTGAGAGCATATGAGTGCATGCAAACATGTGTGCGTGCATGTATGAGTGTGTGTGTGTTACACCTTGTTGTGTCTAGAATTTTTCATTCTCTCTCAGACTCCTTGCATATCTCCAGGCTTCATTATCTCCTCTTTTCCATCCCTTCATACTTTCCACTTCACTAATTTTCTCTTCAGCTCTGTCTGGTTCCTTTTTCAATCTATCTCCTGAAAAAAAAAAGTCAACATTTTTCTTTTCTACTATGTCTCTTTGGCTACCTCTCAGTTCAAGGGACTTGTTATCATACTTTACGATCATTCCAACATTTTCTAGCTTTTATCTTTATACTTAGCTGCCAAGTGTGATGGGATTTACTCAGTGGGATGAAGCAAGAGGCCCATCCTCTACCGCAAGCGGCTTTAACACATCAGTTGCTTTCTGGTTTGGTTTGGATGAGGATTGTTCCCTGAGGGCTCATGTATTTGGATATTTGTTCTCAACCTGGGGCCCTAGAAGCTCCAGGAGGTGGACCATCACTGGAGGAAGTGGAACCTGGAGGTTGGGGCTCTAAGTTTATAGCCTGGTCCTGCTGCCTGTGCCGTCTCTGCTTCCTGATCCACTCAGATGTGGGCAAGCAGCCTCCTGCTCCTGGCACCATCTCTGAGGGCGGCAGCTGCTGCTGCAGCACACCTTCCTCTGCAGGGAAGGCCATACCCCAAAAGCTTGAGCTAAAGTGAACCTTTACAATAAAAGTTGCTGAAAAGCCTGTGAGTGTGAACAACCTACTAAGCACCTGAACTGCAACTCCCGTCCCCATCACCCTCCAGTCTTCACCCTTCACCCTCCACCCTCCACTCCCACGGACAGACTGCAAGTTACTAAGCATGGAGACCTCCTTTGTGGTAGTTTGAGTGGGAATGCTTCCCAGGCTCATAGATTTGAATACTTGGTCCCCAGCTGGTGGAACGGTTTGGGAAGGATTGGAAGGTGTGGCCTTGTTGGAGGAGGTGTGCCACTGGGGGCTTTGATATTTCAAAAGCCCACACCTTTCTCAGTTAGTCCCCCCAAATCCCGTGTGTGTGTTCATCTGTCTGTCTTTCTTTGTGGACCAGATATACCCTCTCAAAGGCAGGTGGATTTCTGAGTTCGAGGCCAGCTTGGTCTACAAAGTGAGTTCCAGGACAGCCAGGGCTACACAGAGAAACCCTGTCTCAAAAAACAAAAAAATTGGTTAAAGTGAATTAACTAGTACATTTGATTAGACCAATTCAAGTGATGATCTTCCCTTTCAGGAGTCTGTATGGATCCTCCTTCTTCTTCTTCTTCTTCTTCTTCTTCTTCTTCTTCTTCTTCTTCTTCTTCTTCTTCTTCACAGTGCACATTGGATAGATTTTGTCAACTCAACACAGCTGGAGTAAACCTGAAGAAAGGAAACTTCAGTTAAGAAAATGGCCTTTCCATAGTGACCTGTGGGAAAGCCTGTGGTGCATTTTCTTGACTGATGATTGATCTCAGAGGTCCCAGTTCACTCTGTAGGTGGTACCGCTCCTGGTGATCCTGAACGTTATGAAGAAGCAGACTGAGCAAGCCTTGAAGAGCAAACCAGTAAGTAACATCCCTCCATTTCCTCTGCTTCAGTTCATCCTGACAGGTTTTCGCCTTGAATCCCTGTCTTGCATTCTTCCCCGTGATGGGATTTTACCTCAAGCACGAGCAAAATAAACCGTCTCCTCTGTAAGTTGCTTTGGCTGTGGTATTTTTTCATAGCAACAGAAACCCTAAGACACAGGGTCTCACACATCCTTAGGTCTCCTTGAATTCACTCTGTACCTGAGGAAGACCCCGACTTCTGCTCCTCCTGTGTGCTGGGATTGCAGACATGTCCCACCCCCCATTTTAAATGAACCAGGCTTTCCTGGATGTCGTGCAAACCTTCAACCAAAAGACCCACGCACTCAGGTCCTGGAACCTGTTTGTTCTTGGGAATGATGTTGGGCCCATAATGGGTACTTCTCCCAAAGTTCCTCCAGCTGCACTGACAGGAACCACACAGGGACCACTGCAGTCTATGAGTTGCTTTGCAAACCCATATAGTTCTTCCATGGTGACTATAATACGTACAGAAGAGTTGGCACTCCGTGTGGCTTCCTTGACTAGCAGGGATGGAAGGGTGGCTGGCTGCTTCCAGCTCACCCACAAGAAGAGGCTCTAGGCACACACTGTACCAGAGCTGGAGCCCTGGCTTGAACTTTGCCCAGGTTGTCAGATAAAGCAAAGAGGCCCAAATAAATTTAAATTTCAGATAAATATGAATGGTTTGGGTGTAGCTGTGCTTCCAACATGACATAGAGGTCTCAGCTATGGTTTCTATTGCTGGGACAAAACATCATGACCAAGAAAGCAAGTAGGAAAAGCAAGGGTTTATTTGACTCACACTTCCAGATCATAGTCCATCACTGGAGGAAGCCAGGGCAGGAACTTGAACAGGGCTGGAGCGAATGGAGAGGCCATGGAGGATGCTGCTTAGCGCTGGCTCCTCTGGCTTGCTCAGCCTGCTTTTTTATAGATCCCAGGACCACCAGCTCAGGGAGGCCCCACCCACAACAGGCTGGGCCCTCCCCAGCTGGTCACTAATTGAGAAAATGCCCTGCAGCTGGATCTCAGAGAGGCATTTCCCCAGCCGATGCGCCTTCCCTTCTCATAATTCTAGCTTATGTTAAATTGACACAAAACCAGCCAGTATGGTGGGATAAACTCACATTAAAGGTTATTTATTGTCTGTCTGAAAGTCAAGCCCAACTGGGCATGTGGTAAGCATTTATTTTGTCTCACAGCTATATTCTCGGGGGGGGGGGGGGTTGTGGAGAACCTTGTGTTGCTCTCAGCATTTCCCCTATCTCTCCTTTGCCCTCCTTCCCCCAAGCCTGCTCCCTCTCCCTCTCCCTCGAACCAGAATCTGATCCCATAGAAGCTGTGGTCTTAGACTAAGACACTCTTTCAGTCTTCAAAGGAAAGTCTCATTTTTCTGAAAACTCAATCTGAAAGGAAAAGTCTTTTAAACCCTCTTTAGCCCAAATCACCAGCGATTCCCCTGTCCCAGCGCTGATCTGGGTGGCTGTGGTGAAGGGCAAACTCCCTACCCCACCCGCAGCCTCTCATTTTCTTCTGTAGCCTGTTCACCTTTGAAGTGAGGATTGGTACTAACTAAGACTAGTGCTTAAGCAGGAGCTCTCAAAGACCCGTGACCTGGTTAAGTCACCTGTGCCCTACTTTGGCAAGATACATTTGAAATCCTCAGCTCCATGACAACAAACTTCCTTTACAAAACGATGTAAGAAGCCCAAGGAGGGGAAAGTAATAAAGAACCATCTCCCTGGTGGGTTAGTTTCAGCTTCTAGAACTTTCCTCGTTCCTGACAGACTGATGTGTGCTTCCATAATGTGCCAGTTACTTGGAAGGGTATTTCAGAAGAGCAAAACCCTCCACAGACATTCTTCTGGGACAGGGGACAGGCTTGGGGAGTCCACCTTCAGCGGGGAATTTATAAAGATTTAGATGGGCGGGCTGGGTGTCAAGGGATCTCCCCAAACTATAAGAAAAGGAAGTGATGAGATGAAGGCTTTGGTTAGGGTGGGGAGGGGTGTGCTTTCCGATAGTTTGTCTTTATTGAGGATGGGTAGGCTTTCTGCTATGGTTTGTCTTTGTTGGGGTTGAGTGAGAGCTTTCTGTGATCATTTGTCTTTATTGGGCGATGGGTGTGTGCTTTCTGCTATTGTTTCTCTTTGCATACTCCAGAAGTTCCTGGTAGGTCCTAACTGAAGCCATTCATGCTTCACACCTCTCGTGTTCTGACAGATTCAGGATTGTGTGTGGTTCCCGTAACTATAACAAATGCCAGAGACCCTCAGCTTATAAACTGAAAAGGCTCCCGATTTTGAAAGTTTCATTTCATGATCAGTTGGCTGCACTTTTGGCTGTGTGGGGAGCTGCAGATGATGGGCACCAGGCTCAGGAAAGCCGCCCACATCATGACAGGAAACAGAACACAGACGAAGGGATCCCGCCCTTCGCACCAAGGCAGGCTCCTGAGTTAAGGAACTCTAGTAGGGTCACAGCTCCTGATGGTCCCATTTTCTCTGCATAGCATCACGCTGGGGACTTTCAGAAAATGGGCCTCTGGTGGCCACGTATATTAAAATTACAGCAACGGAGGGGTCGGGGGAGATGGCCCAGATAGCAAGAAGCTTGCTGCACAAACAAGGCCTCAACTTCAATCCTCAGAACCCACCCAAAAAGCAGGGCGCAGCGGGGTGAACCTGTAGTTCCAACACTGGGGAAAGATAGGGAGAGAGATCCCTGGCCTAGGTGGCCCCGGCAGAAGTAGCGAGCTCCAGGTTCAGGAAGAGACCTTGTTCAAAAATTAAAATGGAGAGGAAGACACAGGACCTCTACTTTGGACCCTCACAGGAGACTCACATGCCCATGTGAACATGTGCACACATGTGCCCACACACAGAGTCATAACGCTGTATCTATGCCTACCGCACTGGCATTCCAGATGGAACTCACTAAAGTACATCTGCTTACTTGGGAATGTGTCCGAGGGGGCTGTGATATGGGGCTTCCCCCCTCCTAGGTCGGTTCACGGTTGAACCCAGTCTGAACCCAAGGCCTCTGGGCATCACCAGGCCAAACCCTGAGCAGGCAGGGAAACTGCAGCATCGGCCACCTCTGCGAGTCGATGATGCATCCCCAAGGCTAGAGACTCCTGAGATCAAGACCACATCCGGGATGAGCCTTGAGATGGAGTGAGGTGGGATTTTGCTCAGTCTGCAGTGGGCTCATCAGGGTATGCAGGGACCACCACGCCTGCTCCCCTCCAAGGGATACAGATGAGTCTCCACGCATCACGCCTATGGTCACCTCTCTCCTCTGGCTGAATGAATGAAAGGTTTGGAAGCCACGGATGGATCCCCAAGGTCATCCCAGGTTGCCTCTATCTGCCTCACAGCATCACCAAGGGCGGTGCTACCCCATCCAGGAGCCTTGCCGTGTGCCCCAGTGCCACCATCTGCTGCTTGCTTTCCTTAGTTGTCTGCGGTGGCTGGTTGGTTGGTTGGTTGCAGAAGCCACAGTGAATCTGGAGCTGGGATGAGATCTTAGTACCCTGCACTCCCAAGGCCTCTGAAGCCTCACAGCTGTGGATGTGTATGTGTGTATGTGTGTGTGCTGTGTGAGTCTCTGGGTGTCGCTGAGCGTCGAGTCACCAGGTGTACCTCTAAGTAGCAAAATTAGGAGCCATTCAGTGTTTTAGTGGTGCAATTAGCTTCCCAGTATGAGCACCGAGATTTTTTCTAATTAAAGCAGGAACTGTTTCTCGGTCTATAATAATCTCATTTAAAGTGTGTCCAAAACACTTGCCACGCTTTGTTTCAGAGCATCGGGCCTGCGCCTGTTTTTAAGACGTGAAAATTGAGCCCCGGGAAACCACAGCCTCGATGGTTCTTCAACTCACACCGCTGAGCTCTACAAACACACACACATTTCCTGTACATGTACAATATAACCTTCCCTTCCTCTCTTGCTTCTTCCTCTCCCTCTAGGATCCCTTTTTTCCCCTACACTCTCCTCCTACCCTCCTGCCCAGTATTTTAGTGAGCCACTGGGTTTCACCACGTAGCGGCATGGCTGAGGGGACTATGACCCACAGCCCAGGTCTGCTCCAGCCATGTTCCCATCCCTCTAGCCCCTCTTTTACCATTCCCTTCCCAGACATCAGTCATGAGCATTCCAAACTCGGCGTAACACGGCTCCCACCATCCTGTGCCTGGCTGGTTTCATTTAACACAGTGTCGCCAAAGTTCCATCCATGCTGCAGGGGACAAGACTGTGTCATTTTGGACTGTTTATTTATGTGCTGTGACAGTCTCCCTAATAGCCCTGGCTAGCTTGAGACTTACAATGTAGACCAGGTTGGTCTCAAACTTGTGTTATCCATGCCTCTGCCTCTTCAGTGCTGAGACTACAGGTTTGTGCTGTTGTACCTCTATGTGTGTGTGTGTGTGTGTGTGTGTGTGTGTGTGTGTGTATGTATATGTGTACGTTTCTATGTATACTTACATTTATATGTATGTGTATATGTATGTACATGTGTGTATGTGTGTACACATGTGTGCCTGTGTGTATGTGTATATGTATGTATGGGTATGTATATGTGTGTATATATATGAGTCTGTATATGTCTATATGTATATGTGTACATGCATGTGTACACTTACATGAATATTTACATTTATGTGTGTATGTGTAAATGTAGATATGTATGTATATTTATATGCATGAACACACATATACATACACATACATACACATATACATACACATACATATACACATAATCCATTGTGTGTACCCATGGATATGAAAACACACAACACAGAGAAGTCTGCTTATATTATATAATGTCAAATAGTAAAATAGTACATATAGTTGAATTATATAAAATATAATACATTAATCTATATTTATCTGTTGATCATCTATCTACATATATACCCTTCAACCTTTATATCTACCATCTACATATTATCTACCTACCTATCATCTATCGTTTATCCAATTCTATTTCTCTTCTATAGATTTCTCTTCTAGTTATCATCTTTCTTTTTCTACCTGCCCCCTACATTTCCTTACCCACTCCTCTATCAGTGGACTCACTCATCTCTGCTCATTGCTGATGATCTTACACACAGAGTTCTAACAATCCTGAGGGCACAGAGGAGCAGATGTCTTTTCCTTCCTTTGTGCTGACTTAGGGGCAGCCACTGGGCCATATCGACTTCTGAATTTTGAGGCTCCATTATTGTCTTTTCTATGAAGATGCTTCTAATTTCCATCCTCACCAACAGTATTTGAGGGCTCTGCTAACTGAACTCCATTCAGGTTGAGCTCAACTCAGCACGGGACTCACTGGATGGTGAAGAGTCAAGAGAGTTGGTAGATTGCAGATCCAGAACCTTGGACAGCGCCCAGCACAGCGCAGCAGCGGAGGCTGCGGTTGTTGGGAAAACAAACAAACAAACAAACAAACAAAAACCTATCAGTGACGTTGAGAACTCAGACTGGGAAGGACTGCTCATTACACTTCTCTGACTCCTGACACAGAGACAGACCCTTTAGAAGACACACAGGTCCCTGAATGGATAACTGCTTTTAAGCCCCTCAAGTGCAATGGAATCCAGAGTCTCCTTTTACTCTCCATGAAGAAGTTGTATGAAGCTCTTTCTTTGCTTCTGGTCAGTCTAGCTGCAGTGGGTTGTGGTCCCTTCCCACTGCGACTCTCCTCACACAGAACTCATCCTTATGAGAGCGTAGTCAAGTAACCAAATGAGTCCTGGTGCCTGCCGGTCCTCTTCCTGCACAGGAGAGTCCAGGGGAGGACAGCCAAGCTCAGGAGTCACCTGTGAAAGTCTTGGGCTAACTGGGTGACTTCTGCCCGGGCCCACCACACAGACAGAGCTCCATTTGCCACTCGGGGTCAAGGACAGGTTGTCAGCAGACGCTGGCTCAGAGAACGAAGCGGCTTCTCCCATGCTGTGCAGCAGCTAGAAAGGTTATCGCCTCCTCTCCTGTTGTTTAAAAATATCCCTCAGTGGGAAAACTCATCGCCCCAGGGAGCAACAAAATGGGCGGGCATGGTAAGCAAGTGGCACTTTCTGAATCCATAGAGAAGCCAGCAGCAGCTTGCCTGGACGTACATCAACACGGGGGCCTGAGACTTCTGCCCTTTACGGCTTGGAACACACATGGAGATAAAGAAGCTAGGAACAGCCAGCGAACACTGGCTGGATGAGGACTTGAGTCTACCTTCAGGCTGGGGGAGGAAAGGCCGTGTCTGCGATCTGAAGGTGCATGAGGCCTGGGCGGGCGGGAGGCGGGGCGGGGGCGAGGGGTGGGCGGGGCTTATCCACAACAAACATTATCTCCCCGTCCATATGCCGAGCTTTCTATTTAGAGCTAATTTGCTGCGGCACGCACTGTGCAGTCCCGGGGGAGAGGCAGATTCTCGGGCACTGGGCCAGGCAGCCCCTCACCACCTTGCTCATTGCAACCAGCTGGAGCCGGGCCCATGCAGTGGGCTCGGGGCTGGAGGAGTTCCCTGAGCAGACCTCTGGGGCTGCAGGCTGTGCTGCAGATACGTAGGGAGTCCCTTCTACATAAGGTTGCAGAACTGAGTCTGTCCTGCCACCGTGACTGCATCTCTTCGCCCTCCAGTTTTCTGTTGTGAGATCAGAGATGATCCCAGCACACAGCGTCTCACCCCAGCACGACTCAAGTTCCCGCCAGGAGTCTGGATGTGGCTCAGCTGAGCACTGTATAAGGCTGAGGTCAGGTGGCTGGGACCGTGGTCTTATCTGTGGCTCAGGAGAGAAAAGAGGAAACTGGGCTCTCCTGACAGATTCTCGGATCCTGTTTCTTTGGCTGGTTGTTAGCGTCTTGCCCTGTGTCCCCTGCAGAGATGACTTGCTGACTGCTCCCTCACAGTCAGCAGGGGACATCTCCATGAGACTCAGCAGATGCACAGTGTGAAGCTGGCAGGCAGTGTCCCCCTGTGTGTCCCATAACCTTCTCCATTTGCTCTGTCTCCTCCTGGAGGTCACGGGCCCTGTGACCCCACACTAGAGGGGAGTCAACCCCATGAAGCCATGGACTCTGGAGATGGGGTGCCAGGGAATCTAGGTGCCTGTTTTTCTCTCTGCTCTCTACAAACTCCCACATTAAACACTATCTTTGTCCTTGTTGCAAACTCCTGCCCCCCACAGCGAAGCCTGGGTGCCTACCTTAAGCTCCAGGAGATCAGAACCGGAGACAGCACTTTGTGGCTCTAACTCAGGTCTGCCTCCCTCCCACTGTCTCCCCTCCCCCCACTTTCCTTTGATGGTAGCAGTGTTTTTCTCCGTGTTTGGGTAGAGGCAGCTTTTGCCTCCCTTCCCCCTCCCACCCCCATGGAAAAGCTGCAGACTCCACTTCAAAGACTTTCAACCAGACCTGGAGCAAGCCTTCCCTCCCTACACCCCAATTAAGCCCCCTCTGCCACCATGGCTAGGTCTACAGATTCATATTCATTCTCTCTCTCTCTCTCTCTCTCTCTCTCTCTCTCTCTCTCTCTCTCTCTCTCTCTCTCTCTCTCTCTCTCTCTCTCTCTCTCTCTCTTTCTCTCTCCTCTTTCTCTCTCTTCTTTCTCCTCTCTCTTTCTCCTGTCTTTCTCTTCTCTTTCTCCCCTCTCTCCTCTTTCTTCTCTCTCTCCTCTCTCTTTCCCTCCTCTCGCATGTGCACGTGTGTGTGTTTGTGTGTGTGTGTGTGTGTGTGTGTGTGTATCAGAGGTTAACCTCAGATGTCACTCCTCAGGCATCATCCATGTTAGTTTTAGAGATAGTCACACAAGGACCTGGTTAACACCTAACCAAGCTGACTGCCGGGGAGCCCAGATACTTGAATGTCTCTCTTTCCCAGGGGCTGGGACATAAGCCTGTACCATCCATGTATAGCTTGGTTCAGGTCCTCAAGCTGGCAAGGCAAGAGCTTTACTAACTGAGCCATCTCCCAGCCCTTTCCTCTCCTTTTACCAAACTTTCCCACAAACCTGCCCAGTCACAAGGTAACTGAGCACCAGGCAACTTGATGGCTGTAACCGTCCAGTGGCCATGGATGAACTGGGTACCTGAGAGGAGGGCTGGAAATGGAAAAGGACAGGTTTGAGAGAAGGATGAAGCCAAGACAAAGGTTCTGGTCAGGGATCAAAGTTTAATTCTGCAGCTCCAGCTTATAGAGGGAAAACCACAAAACCCATCCTTTGTTTCAGCTGGATTGTGTTGCAAAGCAGGCAGTCTGTCCCTCTCAGTTCCCCTAGGAAGGCAGATGACTCCACCTGGGTCGTGAAACCCCTTGTGGCAAGCACTCTGGCAGGTCTGTTTAGCCTGCTCAAGGCTGAGGGAAGGGCACAGAGGGCCATGGCAGATTTCCACTGGGCGGCATCTAGAAATCTAGTATTTTCCATTCTAATCTAGCAAGGCTGCGTTTCCCCCAAAGAGTCAAGTTTGTCTTTCAGTTTCCTTTGTGATCTTCACGGGTTTAGAATCTCACGGGCATCTCTGGGTGTGCCCATGAGGACATTTCCAGATGGGTTAGGTGAGGTGAGGAAGAGTCACCCAAATACAGGGACAGGGTCTCAGGAGAGCGTCTCACAGGCCAGGGTCTCAGACTGAATACAAAGGGAGAATGCAGGCACTCGCTCGCTCGCTCGCTCATGTCTCTCCCTGCTTTCTGATTGCGGGTGCAATGTGACCAGCTGCTTCATGTTCCTGCTGCTATACCTTTCTCTCCAGATGGGACAAAATAATTTCCTTTTTCCGGTTGCTTCTTATCGGGAGTTAATCTTCGATAACAGCAAGAGGAAAACAAGCAACCCTCCTTCTAAACACTTGGCACATTTAACTTACAACTGGCTGTAAGATTGGACTGGGACGGCCCGGACTCCGGTGCAGACCTCTGTGTTTCTGAGAATTTGGCTGTATCTACAAAACAAAACAAATGGCATATAGAATATCTGATATGCAACCCCAAATGGTTGAGCCCCTCATGACTCTAGAGATGGGCTTTCTGGTCAGGTTCCTGTGGTCTCTGGTATAAGCAATAGCAAGAACTAGAGAAGCTAGGCTTGGCCCTGGCCATTTCCTGCCACCTCTCTCCGTCCCCCAACTTGAGAGCACTTGCAAGAGCTTTTCTGGTTTATGAAAATATCACTTCCCCTGAGAAAGGCTTTCAGCACACTCAGAGGGCTTTATTATCTTCAGCTCAGTGTACAAAACACGCTTTCCTAGCGGCTCCTTTACAGGAGTGCGGCTTCACCGGAGTCCTGGAAAGACTGAGAACTCAGGGCCGGGGCTGCAGAGGCTCCACCTCCAGGAAGCCTTACATAGACAGTTGGCTTCCCCCGGAAGGATGCTCCGATGTGCCCATTCAGTACATTTTTCTTAATTTTCTTAAACCTGGCCTAATTCCACCTTAAATTAACGTTAAACAGCTTTATTAAGGCAAATTGACTTCAATCTCTGGGCTCCCCAGGAGCTGGCAAGCTTCAGCTCCAGTGGCTTCAATAGGCTCAGAAAGCACTTTCTGCAGCTTCATAAGTCGAGGAACATCAAGGCTGGGAATTCGAACGCCTCGATGATTAAGCTGCATTGTCCTTTGTCAGGGCTTTAATTGCTCACAGTAGGACTGTTGTTAACAGCAGCCCTTGCAGTTCCCATCTCTCTCATAACACACCCTGCAGATAGCTCATATAAAGATGGAGAAACCCAACCCCAGCTCAGGTCTCTAGTGCCGAGGAGGCAGCATCTAAAGCCACAGTGATGGCTGCATCCTAGCAATGGCCTGGCCTCCTTTCTTCTGGGAACCCAGACAGACAAAGGTCCTGTGTTGAGCAGCTGGGCCCTCTGTAAGATGGTGGGAGCACAGGGGACCAATGAGCACCATGTTTGCATCTTCTGCAAACCTAGGCACAGGCAGCAATGGCTGAGTCTCCGGAGGCATCTCAAAGGAACACTCTTTCCCGCTCAGCTCAGGATCCTGCTGCCTAACCACAGAGGTGGAACGGGTTTCCTTGCTCTACCTGGGAGGGGTCAGCTACACAGTCAGGTGTGTACCAATGTGGATGATGGGTGGACCTTAGAGAGGAGAGGAAGGAAGAGGGGAGAAATGGGAGGGGGAGAGAGGGAGGGAGGGGGAGAGAGAGAGAAGATAGAGGGGGGAATAGAGAGACAGAGAGAGAGGAGAGAGGGAGAGAGGGAGCAAGAGAAGGAGGGAGAGAGAGAACAGAAAGAGAGGGAGGGAGAGAAGAGAGTGAGAGAGAAAGAAAGAGAGGGAGGGAGAAGGGGAGAGAGGGAGAGAGAGTGAGGGAAAGAGAGAAGAGAAAGGAGAGAAAGGGAACAAGGCAGAGGCAGAGAGAGAGGAGGGTGAGGAGGAGGAGAGAGAGCGTGTTGAATGTTGTGATGGACAGGAACTGATCGAATGTGTCTATTATTCTATATACATGATGGACAGACATTGGAGTAAGTGTTTCCCTATGTGTAGAGGGATAGAAAGATATATTTATTGTGTGTGTGTGTGTGTGTGTGTGTGTGTGTGTGTGCGCGCGCGCGTGCACACACACACACACACACACACAGAGGTTTAACATTAAATATCTCTATCCCTGGATCCAGCAGTAGCACACCCACAGCCGGCCTTGCTTTACACGGAGCTGACCTGCTTCTCCAGGTCCCAAGGGGCAGAAAAGGTGATCTGCCTCCCCATCTACAGGATGAACAATTTCCCTCTGCTGGGCAGGCAGCTGTACCTCCTGATGGATCCTGGTAGGCAGTACCGGGCATTGCCAGTTGCTACAGAGCTAAGGGCTCCCCTGGTGCCTACACAGACCCTACTGACTTCTGAGCTGTATGCTTCCAGGACACACCCGTGTCCCACTAAGGTCATGCCAAACCTACTTTACTTTTATCAACTAAGATGTTGCCGTGGTTTTTTTCTGGCCTCTCCCGTGTTCCCTGGCTTGTCAGTTATGCCCCCACAGGTAGCTTTAAACTGTGCACAACCGTGATTTTTTTCCTAACAATGCCTTGCCCTGAGAGAGTCCATTTTGAAGATGGAGGATTGCTGGACACTATAAACACCACGGGCCTGCCAGGCACCACACGGGAGACTCAGACTGGTAAATGACTCCTTCCCAAGAGTGGAAATGTCTCAAATGATGGAAGTGAACGGAAACTGGAGGCGTGCATAGACGCATTCGAGTTATATCAGGAAAACCTGGACTGAGAATCTACCTAATGCCCCAGTCTGAAAGAAGAATGCAGACCTCACCTGGAACCCAGTGAAAAAAGAAAGAAAATTTAACTGCAAAGACAGCAACCCCTCTGGCCTGTCATCTGACAGCCTGGGGTCTGTGCCAAGGGACCAACAGACAGAGAAGTACAAATTGTCCGAGGGCTTTACTGTGCCTCAGCCCTGTCTATGGTTCACTGGCCTGGGTGGGTCCTGGTCTTACCTTTACAGCCTCTACTGCTCTTTGTTCCCAAGCCTGACTCTGAATCATCATCATCATCATCAACAACATCAACAACAACAACANCNTCAACATCATCATCATCATCATCATCATCATCATCATCATCAGCAGCAGCAGCATCATCATCAACAACAACAACATCGTCAACATCATCATCATCATCATCATCATCATCATCATCATCATCATCAACAACAACATCGTCAACATCATCATCATCATCATCATCATCATCATCATCAACAACAACAACATCGTCAACATCATCAACATCATCAGCATCAGCAGCAGCATCATCAGCATCATCATCATCAGCATCATCATCAGCATCAGCAGCAGCAGCATCAGCATCAGCATCAGCAGCAGCCTCTCCTGCAGACCTCCAGCCTGGGTTTGTTCTCTGACTCCCACAGAGACTCTCCTCACCCGCTCAGCTCCCTCCTCTCAGCCTTTGAAATGCCCTGATTTCTGCTGTGACCTCTTTAACCCCCCCCCTTATCCATTCTGTGACCTCACGCATACATAAAGAAAGATATAATTACTGTGTGTTCTATAATGTGTGATCTGAGAGCTAATATTAGTCATGAATATTAGGATAAAAATCCATGCTTGCCTTGGCCGGGGCTATCAAGGAGAGTGGTTCTACTGCAAAGTACTGCTGGTGAAGCTACCCTACATTGTGAATTCATTGCTGTCAATACATCCTCATGATGTCCCTCTTTTCCTGATGCGGCACTCTCCAGGCACTGGTCCCAGGACCTGGGCTGAGTCTCAGTGGAGGGTCAGGCAGGATCTGTGGCCCCTCCCAGGAGCATCTCGGCACAGGGCTCAGTCATAAGCTGCTGGAGGGTCTTAACCATCTATCCTCGATCAGATAATACTTCTGTAAATGGTTGCTCATCGCGAGACATGCATGAACTTCTTATCCCACCCCAAGGAGTGGCACCTGGAGGGCTCCTAACTCCCAGAGTCACACCTGGTAGGGAATCCAGGGCCCTTGATGGACAGTGCTGGAGCAGAGGGTGACTGTTGGTGGATCCCAGATTGCCTGGCTTCTCTGAGCTTCTAAAGGACTCTTCATGACTTTGTTTCATCTCACTCTCATGTCGGATTCCTGTCTACAGAACACCATCTTGGTCAGTTTGAGGAGTCTGCATGTAACCCTCAGCCCAGTTAAAGGTCTGTGGCAGATAAATTGTATGGGAGCATAGTGGCTCAGAGATGTGCAGGGAATGAGTGTTGAGCAGCTCCTGCCCTCAAAGGTTAGTTGGATGGGGACTGAGACCCTCTGGGATCATGGGTGACTGGATTTCGTAATGTCTCACCTACGGTTTGGGGGTCTTTATTCCGTCAATGGGTGTGGTTGGGGTGTTCCTTAAGCCAGGGATGCACGAAGGAGAGAGTTCTGTCAATAGGAGGTGAAGTAAGAGAACTAAGGGGCAGGCATGTGAGACCACCACACAGTGGATGTCACAGTCCCAAGGAGACTGCCCTGGTCTGAGCTCATGGAACCCATAAGAGAGGTGACAGGTGGGTACCCCAGAGCAGTTGGGACATGAGGACACAAAAGGCCTACACCTTTCACTCCTTGTCACCTCAGGGTCCTGAGAAGCACATAACGTATCACATGCCCCCTTCCTGAATGAGACCTACTGTTCTGCTGGGGGCAGCGGGCCCAGTCCAGCTTGGGAGAGTCTGGCGTGGCACCAGTGACCACAAACCCCTCCTCAGCGGAGGACACAGAGGGAGATGGGGTGTCTCAGTCTTATGGGTACAGCCCCCACATCATCCTTGCTCCCCAGCCCCGCAGGCATCTCTCTGCAAAGATCCCCAAGCAGCATCTCCTCTCATAGTCACAGCTCTGAGTCAAGGCTCTGAATGTCGCAGGACCTCCAGGGTTCTTTCTCTCATGGTTTCCTCTCCCCTGCCATCCCAAAGATTGCAGAACCTCTGCCACTGCCTCAGGTGGAAGAGCTCTCCCTCGATAGCACCCACATCATGGTTCACTGTCAATGATCCAGAAACTTCTACAAAGATGAAAATCCAACACCCAACACGGACTGTTTGCTCTCTGGAGACTAGAAGCCTGTGGGCTTTCCTCCTAGGCTGCTCCATTCAGGGCTAGAGAGACGGCTCCATAGGAAGAGACATGTGTGCACAGGCGGGCACCTGAGTTTGATCTCTGGATTTCACAAAGTGGATTGAGAGAATGGGCTTCTGATCTTCACATGTGTTCTATGGCATATGTGTGCCTAACATGTGCATGTGTGTGCACATGTGTGTGTGAGCACACACATATGCACACACACAAATACACATAAACACAGAATCTTTCTTCCCCCCTCTCTCTCTCTCTCTGTGTCTCTCTCTCTGCATGGTGGTAGTTGAGGCATGTGCTCCACACATGAACAGAATAAGAATTGCACTGGAGAAAACACAATCTTTAAAATCCTTCCTGCACAGATACAAGGACATAAGTTCAATTCCCAGGAATGCCAAGAGTGGTTCTGTGTGTTGGTAATTCCACAACTGGGGAAATAGAGACAGGAGCCTCCTTGGTATATTGACAATCCAGTCTAATCAAACCAGTGAGCTCCAGGGTGAGCGAAAGACTGTATCAGTGTGTGTGTGTGTGTGTGTGTGTGTGTGTGTGTGTGTGTGTGTGTGTAGTAGAGCACTATTAGAGAAGACACACAACTACAAACTTTGGCCTCTGAATGTACACAGGCAAATATGTGCATAGACACACAAAGAGTTTGACAGTCCTCTGCAGCTCCCACATACTCCCACCCCTGGGATTACCCGAGACCCTTCAGCCCCTGGAGCTGAGCATCAGATTGAATGACCTCCATCCCAGGGGTGGAGACACAGGCGAGTTCCTGGAGGGCCTCCCAGACTCAGGGATGGGCTGGGATGAGTTGAGCAGAGGGCTAGAGGACCAGGGAGCAGATTTCCAGGGAAGACCCAGAAGCTCCAGGGGCCATCATGGACAGAGCCTGTCTGTGAGCTGCTGTGGATACCAGTGGGGAGATCAGCTGAAGCCTGCGGCTGGCAGGAAGGGTGGAAGTTGTGTAGCTTGTAACTTAACTTCTGTCGCAAAGACAGCTAAGCAATGCTTCTCGCACTGTATTTACCATGCTTATGGCTGTTATAATTTTACTCCAGCAACTGTTTTTCTTCCTTGGAGAAACATATCCTTAATCTTGTAATAAAAATCAATGAGAAGTTTCGAATCTCTACAAATAAATTCAACATCGGGGCCAGTCTGCACGCACCAGGCTCTACCTCACGAGGAACATCAGAGTCATTGACCAGACCCCAGGGCTTGGGATGGGAGGGCATTAGACCTGCCTTTCCAGAATCTTCCATCGTGACTGCAGTCTGCCAAGCAGCCCAAGACAATTCCCTTTTCCAAACTTAAGCAAAGTTACAGCTCCCTTGGAATGATACGGCTCTCCATTTGCCAATTTTGGCTACATTTTTTCCGTGATTAGGAGCCTGGATTTTAAAAGCGTATTCTCAGGGATTCTATTTTAATCTATACATTGTTTCTAAATCAATAACCAATAACCAATTTGAGCTCATTTAGCACTAATTAGCTTTACATAACACGGGTGTTTGGAGCTTGGCGGTCAATTTATGTGAAGGGTGCCCGGATTACTTTTTGAGGCTCTGCGTGCTGCTACATACCCTTCCCAAGTTCACTCCAAAGACCAAAGTGAACAAATCTCACTTCTACTTCCACCTCTACCCCGGTGCCTCTTCCTGCCTCTCTCCTGTTACCTGAATCTGATTTCTTTCGTTAAAATCTAAAGAAAATATACATGATGATCTGTAGGGAGGAAGGGGGAATTCAGACATGTAAAACTGATATCCCAGGAGCTTGAAGAGATCCTGGGCACTTTCTGCCCCAAAGCACACATCCATTTAGAGCAGGCTTGTCCAACCCATGCCTCACAGGCCAGGTGAGGCTGAAGAAAGCTAAGAATTAGCCCCAACACAAAACCGTAAGTGTACCGCATTGAGAGATTTCTTTTTCTTGTTATTATTGTTATTGTTATTGTTATTATTATTATTATTATTATTATTATTATTATTATTATTATTTGGTTTTTCAAGACAGGGTTTCTCTGTGTAGCCTTGGTTGTCCTGGAAGTCACTCTGTAGACCAGGCTGGCCTCGAACTCAGAAATCCACCTGCCTCTGCCTCCCGAGTGCTGGGATTAAAGGCGTGCGCCACTATGCCCGGCTATTGTTATTATTTTTACATTTCAATTGTGAAGTCCCGGATTGTGAGTTCTGTAAGCAGCAACACCCTGTCACGGTGTCAAGACTGGATATTCCTGATGGAAACAGGGCCTTCACAAGAGTGATTTAGTTGAGCGAGGTCCAGGTCATTGGGTAGGACCTACCCAATCCTAAGTGGCAGAGTCCTTACAAGGAAGGGATTAGAATGACAGCAGCTGGGAATGGGGGGTGGGGGTAGCAAGTAGGGGATGGGAGTGGGGGATGGGGTAGGAAGTGGGGGATGGGAGTGGGAGATAGGGGTGGGAAGTGAGGGATGGGAGTGGAGGATGGAGGTGGCAAGTGGGGGTGGGGGTAGGAAGTGGGTGATGGGAGTAGGAAGTGGGTGATGGGAGTGGGTGATGGGAGTAGGGAGTGGTGGATGGGAGGGGGGAGGGGTGATGGTTGGAAGAAGTACCTCAAGTTGGAGGCAACCTCTGAGGGAATCAGCTCTGTAAATACTGCACTGTGTTGTCCAGCTTTCCCAGTATGACTATGTCAGGGCAGGGACAAACAGTGCTCTCCTGTGTCAGAAAAAGAAGAAGAAGAAGAAGAAGAAGAAGAAGAAGAAGAAGAAGAAGAAGAAGAAGAAGAAGAAGAAGAAGAAGAAGAAGAAGAAGAAGAAGAAGAAGAAGAAGAAGAAGAAGAAGAAGAAGAAGAAGAAGAAGAGAAGGTTTGTCATGGGACTCAACAAAGATGCTGGGAGAGCAAAACAGGTCGAATAAAGAAAGGCCTGAAGTCTAGGGAGTGTATTTCCACTAACACAGTGCCCTGGCTCTGTGTCCTCTGCTGTCCCAGCCGTCCCAGCTACCGAGGGAGGCTGTCACCCAGCATCGAAGATTTGCTCACTTGATGGTGACAGGAGGATTCTTGACTTGTCCCTGTCTAGATCTCATGGGATTCCAGGGCTACCCCAGGAGGAGGTGGCAGCATTAAGCTCAGACTTGTGTTTCCAGGATGCTGAGTCATAATAGGCCATCTCAAATACGTACTCTCGACTGCAGAGCTATATGCACTGGGTCCCTCTGGGACCCTTGTCCTGTGCCTTCCTCTTTTCCTAGCGCCTGCCCCCATATACCTCATTCAGGAAAAAGAGAGGGACGGATTCCCCAAAAGCGCGTGTACCAACTGCTTCCCCAGGATCTGTCGGCCCTCGATACTGGGGCATCAGAGCCTGTAGAGTCGAGCAGACATTCCAGAGACAGAGAGCCAAGAAGTCAGACAAAGCCCATGGGACCTGGAGAAGCAGAGCCCCCAGGAACCAGACTTGGATCATCAGGAATGACCAATGGTCCTGAGTTCAAAGTCCTAGCGACAGAAACCGGGGAGGATGCATGGATGCAGGGCTGGGAGCCCCTGCCACGCTGGACCTTTCCGTTCATTGTGGTGGGACGGTGGGATAGCAGCCGGGTTCTAGGTTAGATCATGGGAGGAAAAGGAAAGCAGTCTGGGGGCAGGGGTGGCGTGGGTGCCTCCTGACTCGGCACTTGTCTATAAGGAGGCTCACAGCTTCCCCTCCTGCCACTGAGGATGCAGAAGCCCAGCATCAACATCACGCTGCCTCTCAGTCACCCCGAGTCCGAAGAGTACCAGCTACGTTGGTAACGTTTATCGAGATTGGCCAGCAGGTCTGGACACCTGCCACTTCCAAACCACTTCACAGCTTTACAAGGTGAGCACAGACGGTCCTCTGCCGAGGACAGCCTGCCGAATGACTTTCCAACCTCACAGGGACATGGGGATCCTTTCTCTTCCACAAGATACTCAACACTCCATTGTAAAGCCGGCTTCCTAGTTGACAGCCACGCCCAGCTTTGACAGATGTCAGAGCTCTCCAATCAGGTTAGGCTGGGCGGAGCTGTAGGGGGCTCTATGGAGGGGCACACACACAAGCACATTGATGAGATTTTCACGAAGGATGAGGACGCCATTATTAAGACAAGCCTCTGTCCTTAGTGGAGGGGTATCCACATAGTTGCTGTACCCAGCATAAAGATGAGAAAATTGAGATCTGAGGGTGTGTGACTTTGCCCAGGGATTCACAGCCAGCCTTGGGACATAACCTGAAATGATACAGTCACATTGGGCCGAAAATCTCCTATCCAGCTCCTGATGGGGTCCTGCAGGGCATCCAGGACTAGAAGACAGGCACAGTGGGGACCTCTTCTCCACAGTCAGATGAACATGGGGGTGCTTGTTTATAATTCCATACCAGTCCTTAACCAAGTCATCAAAGATGAGTGAAAACATATTTCAATCAAAAGGATACACTGGGCTGGCAAGCAGACTCAGGCAGTGGAGGTCCCGCAGCCAACCCTGAAGACCTGAGTTTCATGTCCAGAAAGGGAAATCAACATAGTGGGTGTAGAGGTAGAACAATCATCTGAATACCACACATGCACCATGGCACACACACACACACACACACACACACACACACACACACACACACACACATCTGGACACACATACACCCCTGCACATTCCTATACACACATCAAATCCCAGCAACCACATGGAGGCTCACAACCATCCGAAATGAGATCTGATGCCCTCTTCTGGTGTGTCTGAAGACAGCTACAGTGTACTTACATACAATAATAAATAAATCTTTGGGCCTGAGTGAGCAGGGCCTGGAGCAAGCAGGGCTGGGGCAAGCAGAGCTGGAGCAAGCAGAGGTCCTGAGTTCAATTCCCAGCAACCACATGATGGCTCACAATCATCTGTACAGCTACAGTGTACTCATATACATAAAATAAATAAATAAATCTTTAAAAAATTGTGACTTCAAATAATCCTTAAGCGTTTAAAAAATAAAATAAAGTGGCACATTGAATCTCCATTATGTACCATTGAGTAGGATATTTTCAGGGGCAAATGAAAGCATAATTTTTAAAAAAACAACTTCATATTTATTTATTTATTTCAAGAAATCTACGTTTTATGGCTACCTTGTTGTGTATGATTTAATGGAGAGGGAGAACAATACTCAGGTTTCCCACACCCTACCCCAGGCTGAGGACAGTGGGAAGTTGAGAGCTTGCTGAGTTTCAGAGTTGGACTCCTGAGGGCTGCCGCAGAGGAGGCTCCCCATGGCTAGCACCCAAGGTCACGGTCCTGGAAAGCAGGCTCAGGAGGGACCACAGCAGACAGGCCGGCCACTCCTGGGACAGAAGATCCTGTGTTCTGCTCTGAAGCTGCAGCAACTGAGGGTTGGTGTTTCTCAGCTGACCTTGGACTCTGGCTGGGGACGAGCAGAGTTGATTCCCCGTGCTCGCATCTCCCTCAGAGTCAGTGGAGCTAAAGAATGTGGGCGTGGAGAGGGAGGGCTGAGCCTGGGCCGCTGGAAGCCAAGAGTCAGCTGCGAGAACAGGATGCTCCTGGATGGAGGACCTAACTGGCTCTCCAGAGCAGCAGAGCGCCTCCTGGTGGTCAGGGCAGCAGCCTGCGTCACAGCCAAGGCATCATTCATGGTTCACTTGGAGTGGCCTCCCGGGACAGGTATCAACTGCTCTAAGTTGTTATCCTTTCTTCCCGCTGATGTGACTGGAGACTGGGTAGGATGCGTCAGATAGTCAGTGTCCCAGAACACAAGAACCTGTCTGGGTGTCTCTGAGAGACGCAAGAACGAGGTGCTTCTCGTATGGGTATTAATCGTCACCTTTTGCTTACAGCAGCGAAGTTGATATCTAAACGCATCAATAAGGACGCCAAAGGCACATTGATAACTTTCTTTCTCCATCTTTGGAAGTCGCAAGACTCTCCCGAGCACTTATAAAATTGCGTGTCACTTTCCTAAGCTTAAAATGATTTGGAGCAGAAGTCCGTCGCCTCGTTTGTCTCCCCAGCCAGTCAATAAATCTGACAGACGTCCCTGAGTTATAGCTGGAGTGTTGGATCTTCAGAGTACAAGCTGCTTGCTACGTTCCTAAGGAGGAACACATGTGTCTTCCGGAAGGCCAGGGTAGGAGAGCCTCTCTTGTGGGATCGTGGTCACGTGTGAGGCTCATTCTCTCTGTCATAAAGTTCGATGATGAGGTTGTAAAAGAAGTGGGTGGAGAACGCTTTGCAAGAGCCAACAGCCAGCGAGAGGAAGAGCTTGAGAGTTGGGAATCGCTCCCCGAGGAGGAACCTGGCTTGCGGAATTGATGAAGACACTTGAAGATGCTGGGGGCAGGTAATTGCTAAACAAGTTAGGGCTGTTCCCATAACCGGCTGGGGAGAGATGAGAAGCTGCGTGACTTCAAGTAATCCACCCAAGATGCCCGAGTGCTTTGGAGACCGTCTTCCTTCTCATGTTTGTGAGTGTACTCTGGGGATCAAAGTGAAACATCTATGTCCAGCGTAAGAGCCGTAAGCCTTCCCGGTGCCCAATCCTGGCTGGAGTGTATTCAGGACAGCAAATGAATGGCTGCTGCTGGAATCTTGTGTTCTGTGTTGACATCCCAGGATAGGTCGGTTTGTGAATAAGGCACAGGATGGTGGAGGCTGTGTTAGGAGCTTTGCATTGTTGTGACAAAATGCCCCAGGCTGTCAGCTTCTAGGAGGAAGGGATACCTGGACTCATGGTTTCATAGACTTTACTCTGTTGCTTGGATCTAACGCTTTAGGGGGCCAGAGCATCCTGGCCAGAGCATGTGCGGAGGATTGTGGAGACTGAGAGGCCAAGCTAGAGGCAGGAAAAATTGGAGCCCAGTGACCTCCCTTTCTTCCTTCCTTCCCAACACCCCTAAAATGTCATCCTTGCTGGACAGTGAACAGGCTGGTGACAGAGCCATCAACACAGGACATTCTAGGGACATTTAATATTCAAGTTAGAGCAGAGACATAGGACATCTGCTAGAGGGTGAATTTGAGGTAGATCTAGAAAGGAATATTCTGGAAATGCTTCATCTGAAGAAGTATAAGGATAGCTCCAGCAACACTTGGTGCTGGCAAAAAAAAAAAATGTTGGATGACCATCTATGGAGAATGCATGTATAGTGAGGTGATCACATTGTGGGTTACTATGCAGCCATAGAAAAGGATGAACCATGGACATAGATCTACATGGGCCAAAAGTAAAGGGCTGGAAGGCAAAGGCAGAGGGAAGCTGCTACTGCAAGAAACATGGCTGTGCTGGTAAGCTTTAACAGTGAGCATGACACAGTCTAGGATCACCTGGGAATAGAGCCTCAGTGAGGGATTATCTACATCAGGTTAGTCTACGGGTATATCTGAATGCAGTGTGGCTAATTGGTGGTGGTGGGGGGAACATGGTTGCCTTAATTAAGTTAATTGGTGTGGGAAGACCCAGTCAACCATGGGCAGAACCATTCCCTAGGCAGGAGCTTCTGAACTGTATGACTGGAGACATAGAACTGAGTACAAGCAACCATGTTGAGGAGAACATGATTGCCTTAATTAAGTTAATTGGTGTGAGAAGACCCAGTCCACCATGGGTGGAACCATTCCCTAGGTAGAGGCTTCTAAACTGTGTGACTGGAGACATAGAACTGAGTACAAGCAACCATGTTGAGGAGAACATGNTTGCCTTAATTAAGTTAATTGGTGTGAGAAGACCCAGTCCACCATGGGTGGAACCATTCCCTAGGTAGAGGCTTCTAAACTGTGTGACTGGAGACATAGAGCTGAGCACAAGCAACTATGCATGCCTGCATTCATTTATCTCTGTTCTGGGCTGTGGAAGTTATGCAACCAACTGTCTGGAGCCTTTCTTGCTATGAGTTCCCTGTATTGGTAGATTCTAACCTAGAATTGTGAGCTAAGATAAATTACCTTCTCCTTGAAGTTTCTTTTTGCCAGGGTGTTTTATCACAGCAACAGAGAATGAGCTGTGATGGTGGCTTTGACTCTAAGAAAGCAGGAGAGAAACATGATGGCTTACTGTAGTGGCTCTGGAGGGGTGGTGACAGCTGGGGAGGCCATACAGACATTTTTGTCAGGCTTCCAGGTTGTATATGATCATTCCAGGGAGTGACACTATCAGGAGGTGTGGCACTGTTGGAATAGGTTTGTCACTGTGGGTGTGGGCTTTAAGACCCTCACCTTAGCTGCCTAGAAGTCAGTATTCTTCTAGCAGCCTTCAGATGAAGATATAGAACTGTCATCTCCTCCTGCACCATGCCTGCCTGGATGATGCCATGTTCCTACCTTGATGATAATGGACTAAACCTCTGAACCTGTAAGCCAGCCCCAATTAAATGTTGTTGTTGTCATTTTTAAAATAAGAGTTGCTTTGGTCATGGTGTCTGTTCACAGCAGTAAAACCCTGAGACACATACTTGGAAGCAGGGTGAGGCAGAGCAAGTTCAGGGCAGCCATTCATGTGTGTGGGAGCTGAGGAAGGAGCATGTCCAGCTAAGGGCACCTGTGGACAGTCACAGCTTGGTATCCAGGAGCCACTGTTAATAATATTGCCATATCATGCCTGCTGAATGCAATAGCCACGACATGGGATAGTTCACAATTAAAAATGGCAGCAACTGCAATGGATGTAAACCACTGCCTACTGGCGCTAGCAATAAGAAGAACTTGGAAACAGGACCATGGGAATTTGTTTGCAATCCTGGACCTCAGACCAAGGAGCCAAACATTAGAAAACTCGATACAGTCGACAATGAATATTAAAAATCCACTTGCAGATTCAAATGAGAAAACAAACAACAGCAGACTGCGAAGCCTAGAAAGGAAGCGGGTGTGTGTGGCTCCCTGGGTAGCAAGCAGGTGTTCCCTCCCACACTGAGGGAACCGCAGGATGCTGTGGGAGCTGAGGGGAATCCTGGTGAACACAGCCGTTGCCTGCTGTGTGAGGCGTGGGCATACATGTGTGCGGGTGTGTTTGTGCACAGCGTGTGTAGAACGGGTAAGGTAGTTTGTATATGTAGTTTATGTATGGTAGCATATGTGTGTATGTATGTATGTATGTATGTGTGTGTGAATATGAAGGCCATAGGTGAGCCTTGTGTGTGGCTTCTCAGGTATCATCCACCTTATTTTGTAAGGCAGGATCTCTCTCAGCGACCTAGATTTCAGGTTCTGTCAGGCAAGGCTGTCTGGCCATTGAACCCTACGGATTTGTTTGTCCCTACCTAACCCGTGCTGGGATTGCACATGTGTATTGCCACACCCAGATTCCCCTTGGGTTCTGGATTGAGTTCAGATCCTCACCTATGCAGCCAGTGCTTTGCTGACGGAGCTACCCCTCTGGGTCCAGCGCCTTGTAAAGTAAGGGGAAGCAGGGTTGCCATGTCCACCACCCTGCTTAACAGAACCTGTGTCTGTGAGGCTTTCACGCCATAGACACATGTCACTCACAGTTCCCATGCCTGGAGATCTGAGGTCAAGGGGCCATCACGCCAGCAGACAGGGTGCCGGGCAAGGGGCCTCTTAGAGGCCTCCTGACAGCTACACCTTTATGTAATGGAAGGGACTGTGAACAGAGGCACCAATTTCATTCTTGTAGCTACCAAAGGTCTCTCAGACTCTCGCCCAAAGACTCCTCACACTGAGGGCTGGGTCTAACATATGGGTTTCAGAGACTAACACCTTCAGGGCCTTGCCAAGGACTCACTTGTAACATCCCAATTCTTCGGTACTTATCTGGAAGCCAAGACAAAGGTCCTGAAGACTAGAAGTGTCTCATGGGTGAGTTGGACCCTGTAGTCTGACCCCCGTTTCTGCACTTAGAACCTCTACACTGTAAAGCACAAATGGGGTGGGGCAGTGCAGAGCCTGAAATCCCTGCCGCTCTTGAGATTGCTTCAGGAGGTGGAGATGCCCCCAGCTCTTGTATGTTGTGAGCAAGTAGATGACAATTTCTTCAGATCCCAGACCCCCTCTGGACTGAAGAAGGGGGTGTCTATACATATAATTTGATAAAAGCTGTCAACTTTTAATCAAAACAGGTGTCGCAGCTCTGCGGTGCCTTCGGTTCTGCGTCCCTGGGACTCGTTCCAACTTCATAATGTTGTCAACTCCAAAAATGAATTACCTTCTACAAGATAAAGTGAAGCTCTTGGGGGATTTTGGAGGTCCAAGTTCTGAGTAGGGTTCGTCCTCACTCCAAACATGCACGGCAAGGAACACTCCAGACTGGGACTCACCCCAAACATGCACGGCAAGGAACACTCCAGACTGGGACTCACCCCAAACATGCANCAGACTGGGACTCACCCCAAACATGCACGGCAAGGAACACTCCAGACTGGGACTCACCCCAAACATGCACGGCAAGGAACACTCCAGACTGGGACATTGCACAGTATGGGTGTGATGTGTGAAGCCTTTACAGAAAACCAGCTGGAGATATTTTACCTCCGTTTGGAACTCTGGAGGCACAAGTTCTGGTCAAGCAGAGGTGTCACTGTTTTCCCCACAGAATGTCCAGAGTCTGTTAAGAGCCTCTGCCTTCATGGGGTCCCAACTCAGCTCCAGTAGTCTGCCTCCATTTGGTAAGATGATACAGAGAAGCTGGGAGTCATGGTCACTTTTCTGAAACAAAATGCCTGACAAAGTCAACTGGAGGAAGAGGACTTGGCTTTGGCTCCATCAGAGGTGCTGTCCATTGCAGAGGCAGGAGCATGAGGTGGCTGGTCATGCTGTCCGAAGCCAGGAAGCAGACAGCAGCAAACATGCATTTGCCTGAGCCTTTCCCCCTTTTTTATGCAGTCCGCGGTGCCAGTCTCCGAGATGGTGACACCCACCTCAGATGGGTCTTCTCTCTCATTAACCAAGTTTAGAAACTCCCCCAGTCATTCTGGGACACTTGTTTGTTCCTATGGTAATTTTAAATCCCTTTAAGTTGGCGAGATTAACCCTTGATAGGTCAGCAGAATTCGTTGTGGGGCTCCCTGCCTCTTTAGGCGGGACTACACCTACATGGGAGGTTGGGAATGCTGTCAGAATCTTTCACACCAACACAACCCAGCATTCCCTTGTGTCAGAGACCAACTGGTGGGGCAGACACAGCACGAAGCCAAGGCTCAGGTGATGGGACATGAATAAAACACCCTAACTGGAGAGCCTTGTCCCATCGGGGCACAGGTGAGGCCTCCTCTTCGTAACTGAGCATTACATCTAAGGACACAGACTCCCCTGGAGTGACTGCAGGTTTGGCCTGGAGCCAGTGCAGGAAGTGACTGATGGCCAGAGTGACCACTGTGTGACCTCATTATCCAGCTCAGGCAGGCTTTGGGAAGCACAGCCATGGAACCAAATGGCCGTTCTCCGTGCCCTCTGACCCTTTGTTCCTGAGTCGCTTGTCTCTGCACTCTGCACACGCTGCACTTCATTTTCTCAATTTTCTTTCTGGGAAGGAGATGCGAGTGGGCATCGAGAGTCCTGGCATCCTGCCCTCCGTAGTCGGGCTACTGGCTAGCAGAAGCAGCACATCTGCTTCCTCTCATCTTTCTTTTAAAGAAATTTCTCTGCTACATTTCATTTTACAGAGGTGTGTATGTGTATGAATGTGTGTGCAAGAGAGAGAATGGGTGTGTATGAGTGGTATGAGTGTGTATGTGAATGTATGTGTGTATGAGTGGTGCAAGTGTGTATGTGAATGTGTGTGTGTGTATGAGTGGTGCAAGTGTATGTGTGAATGTGTGTGTGAATGTGTGAGTGAGAGAGTGTATATGAGTGGTGTGAGTATGTAGTATGTGAATGTGTGTATGAGTGGTGTGTGTATGTGAATATGCGTATGAGTGGTGTAAGTATGTGTGAGAGAGTATGTGTGTGAGAGTGGTGTGAGTGTGTATGTGAATGTATGCATGTGTGAGTGTGTGTCTGTGCATGAATGTGTGAGTGTGTATATGAGTGATGTGAGTATATATTAGTGTGTGTGCATGCACATGCGTGTGTGTGTGTATGTGTGTGTGTGTACCAGTGAGGTGCCTTTCTCAGTCACACTCCACCTTATTCTTTGAGATGGGGTCTCATGAACCTGAGGCTTACAGACGTAGCTCACAGGGCTGGCTGTGAACTCCAGGATCCTCCTATTTCTGCCCCCCAACACTGGGGTTGACAGACGTTTTCTGCTCCACTCAGCTTTTCTGTAGGTTCTGGGATTCCAAATTCCATGCTTGCAATGGTCGGCGCCTCACCAGCTGAACACACACACCACACAAGGAGTAAAAAATAGACCCTATAAAATCATTTATAAATGACACCAAGAGGAGATAGAAAAGATGAACTGACCGGCTGTGGAAGGGGGGTTGAAGGGCGGGTGTAAGCAGCACCTGACATGGAGGCTTCCTCACATCAGTCCACAGCCACAGCGTGTGTGCCAAGTGATGCCAGATGCACGCTTTTGCGTGTGTGCGGGGCTATCAGAGAACAGCGCACTAGACTATCGTGCTGTCCCCCATGCGCCTTCACGGAGGGCACTGAGAATGGCCATCCTGCAGCCAAGCCTAGGGGAGCAGGAGGGCCTTGTGCAAGTCACAAACTCACCAACCAGACATGCAAGCATGGCCTGTACCGGAGCTCAGGGGCTCTAGTGAGAGAGCTGCTGAGGGAGACAGACACTGCAAACCATAGCTGGTTATTCAGGGAAAGAACAGCCAGCTACTGCACGCAGGTTTATTCCCTAAAGAGACACATGGTCAGGGTTTTCTAGCTTACCACCACTATCTTCCCTCAGCACACACATGGGAAGAGAGGCTATGACAGGGTCTTACAGAGGCGTTTGACAAAGGTTAGCCTCTGCTCGCAAAACAAATTCTAACCATGATATAACCACAGGAAAGTGGTTAAACAAAGGTAACTTATTCTTAGAGAGCGCTGAGAGTCGCTCTGAGTGGGGAGATCTGCAGCACTCCCCATGGAAGTCAGAGCCATGGGTCTCAGGTTTTGCTTGCTATCTATCCTCTTAGCTTCAAAGGCCACAGCAACACACTGAGGGAAAAGTGCTTGTCTTGCTTAGTTTAGGTTTGCAGCCCTAGAAAGCCCAGACAACGCCAGGAAGCAGATCGGTGGTTAGGGAGGGCTCTGGTAGAAGTGAGGAGTCTGTGAGGCCTGTGTTCTGTGTTTCCCACCATCGTGGTCACAGGAACACGGCTGTAGCATGCCTTCCCGTCCTCACTTGCTTACATGGACCAGGGACATGCCACCCTTACCACGAGGCTCCCCAGAGATGCAGTTGTCATCTCTGTCTCTCTCTGTCTCTCTCCTGTCTCTGACTCTGTGTGTGTCTCTCCATCCATCTCTCTCCCTGTCCTTCTTTGTCTCTCTGTCTGTCTCTGTTTCTGACTGTCTCTCTGTCTTCATCTCTCTGTCTCTCTCCTGTCTCTGACTCTCTCTGTCCCCCTTTGACGCTCTGTGTGTGTCTCTCCATCCATCTCACTCCCTGCCCTTCTCTATCTTTCCTCTTGTTCTCTCTCCCTCTATTTCCCTTTCTCCTTCATCCCTCACTTCCCTCTCTGTCTTTTGACTTTGTCTCTATCTACCCCGTGTCTCTCTGTTTCCTTCCCTCTGGTTTCTCTTCCTTCTTTGACACTCCTCTGACCTTTCTGCTAAACCCTTTGCCCTGCTCCATACTGACTTGTGTGCAAATACCTGTTCTTCTGAATGGCCCATCGTGACCAGCACATCTCTGTGTGAATCTACCCAGATGGCCTAGAACATGGAAATTGCTGACCATTTCCAAACAGATCATCTGTTTGTATCCTCCCCATCCTTCCTACTGTCCAACTTACACATGCCCTCTCCCATCTCATGAAACCTGTCTTCTCTTGGATGGGGGCTAACACTTTTGCTGGGTTTTGGCAGCTTGGAATCGAGCTGCAGAAACATCTCGTTCTCAGTATAACCTTAGGAATGGGCATTTGTCTTTTAATGTGGAAGGATGGAATCTATATTTCTAATTTTAATTAACATTGTCAAATGCCTTCCAGATGGCTGTAAAAGCGTATATCTCCGGCAGACCCTCTGACTTGCTCTTTCTGGAGTGCCTTGCCAACCGCAGGTGTCAAAGCTCTCCTTACTTTTTATGGTCTGATTGTTGTGAAGAGACCTCCGGCTTTGCCTCCCAACTGCACTCCCTGACTGCTAATGAGTGAGACGAGTCCCCGTTTGTTAATTGTCTGCACACCTCTCCATGGATTGCCTGCTGTGGAGCTGACACTTGTGAAGTTCCCCCACGTGTCAGCTTTAGAAGTTTCCAGAGCGTAATGGCTAACCCTTAGCTTCACACCTGCCAGCATTTGGAAATAACTGCGTTTAGTTTGTTACCAATAGAAACTCTCCTTTAGCTTTCTCAGATATGTTTCAGCTTATATGTACGTGACTCGATGTTCTGCTGCTGGGATAGAACACCATGACCAAAGCGGCTATGGGAAAGGGTTTATTCGGGCTCACTGTTTCAGAAGATTACACTCCGTGATGAAGAAGCATCATGGCAGCAGGGGACAGGCGAGGCATCTGGAGAAGGAAGCTGAGAGCTCACACCTTGAGATGAGAGAGAGGGAGAGAGAGAGACAGACAGACAGAGACAGAGACAGAGAGAGAGGGAAGGAGGGGGAGGAAGGGAGGGAGGGAGGGAGGAAGGGAGGGAGGGAGGGAGGGAGGGAGAGGGAGGGAGAGGGAGAGAAGCAGAGGCTAGTGAGGGATTTTTAGAGGGATTCTGCTCTGAAACTTACTTAGTGGCATATCTCCTCCTAGGGTGCCACCCACAGGAGACATAGCATTCCAGTGACATCAGGACCATCACATCCAAACCATCATGTTGTTTCTGTCTTATTTAGAAAATTCTCTTTTTCTTCAACATTTTGTTTCTGACAACCTCTTGAATGCCTTTCAGGTCCTCCCTTATCTATGCCACAAGACAAGAACCCAGTTCACTTTTTTCCGAGGTGGGTGGTCCATGGCCTCCTGCTGATGTGCATTGTATTAACAAAGTGTTGCGTGCCTTTGGAGCTCACTGATAAGCTGGCTCCAGAAGTGGGACTGCCTACCCTGCTTCAGAACCAGAAACAGATACTAACCATGGCCACGGGTTATCATGTCCCGCTGTCTGTCCGGCCATCAGCATGGATTTCCGCTGGCTGGCTTTTAGTTGGTTTGGTTTGTTTCAATCACAGTTCAGAGCTGTCCCCTCCTTCCCTGAAGGGCTTCTTCCCGTAGCACCCAATCCTTTTCTCTTGTTTTGTTTTGATTTTTAAAATTAGTTCTTCGAGAATTTCATATGCTGTATTTTGATCATATTAACCTCTCCTGCGCCCACCCCCTTACCTACTTTATGTCACCTTTTTATTGTTTTGTAAACCCAAGAAGTGTAGTCTGCGCTGTCCCTGGAACTCTTGGATGTGCGGCCCTTCACTGGAGCACAGTAGCCGTAGACTCTCACTCCCTCTCCCAGCAGCACTGATTGCCAGTAGCTGCCCAGCCAGGGGTGCGTTGTTAGTGGTGTCTGATCTCATCAACTGCTTCCTCTCTCCATCAGTGGAGTAAAATCTGTTTCCCTCCTTGGTTTTTGATGGAAAGGGTTATGTGAATAGATTTTATAACGCTCAGCCTTGCATCGCAGGAGCGAAACTCATCTATACGATATTTTTTAAAAGGCAATTAACGGCCATTAAAATGAAAGGCCACATCTGCTACTGTGTTTTATTTGTATTTGTGTTCTAGCAGAGTCTTATTTGGTAATTGTGTCGCTTTGCATGCTGTTATTATTAACTATGTAATTTATGCTGGGAAGCTGGCCTGAGCTCCTCCGTGTGGGCTCTATCTCGTTCACACTCCGCGGAACAAGGGCTTCCCCAATGCCCAGTCCTCCTCTTCCTGCCTTAGTGTGTCTGCTTTCACCTTGCTATTCATTCATTGCATACTATGTATTTTTCTACAGTGTTCCAACCTCTTAGAATTGAAGAGACCGCTCAGTGGTTAAGAGCGCTCACCGCTCGCTCATCCAGAGGACCCACATTTCACTTCTAGCTCCGGTTCCCAGCAGCTCACAAGCTCCTGTAACTGAAGCTCTGGGGATCCAGCGCCCTCTTCTGGCCCGCATAAGCACTACATGTGGTCCTCAGGGAGGAGGAGGTTGATACTGTTACTTGTCCCCAAGTGTTCAGTGCTCATGAATTTCCACCGGCACCATCTCTGCCTT
This sequence comes from Mus pahari, assembly GCF_900095145.1. Classification (NCBI taxonomy): domain Eukaryota; kingdom Metazoa; phylum Chordata; class Mammalia; order Rodentia; family Muridae; genus Mus; species Mus pahari. The sequence continues at coordinate 104,070,166 of NC_034595.1, read as the reverse complement.
GCCCACTTCCTACAGGCAAGTCCTTCGTTTGCTGAGTAGGTCTTTCCAAGAATTTGCACACTGCAGTTCGAACGTTTTGTGAAGTTCCCACAACTCTTTACTATACTGTTTATATTTAACGCTATGCGTGTCTCTAACACTTGTGTTTAAGTACCGAAACCTGTGGCTTAGTAAGGTACGTAGATATGTTCACATATGGATTCCTGCACACCCCTGTCATGGTGGGTCTTCATTGCCAAAGTGGCAGGAATGCCCAGGGACAGTGACAAGTACTTGGGAAGACATTTCTAGAGAGGTTTAGATGTAAGAAGGGATGGTCAATCTTGCATGTGCACAGCATCATAAGATAAGCTGGGGTCCTGGGTTGGCTAAGCACCAGCGTTCATCTCTCTCTGCTTCCTCCTGACTGTGGATACAGTGTGACCTCACTCTCCCCCACGATTGACCACACCCCCAAACCATGAGCAAAAGCAAACCTTCTTTTCCTTAAGCTGCTCATCTAGGGTTTTTTTTTGGGGGGGGGGAGGCAAGGAAAAAGTAGCAAGCATGCATCCCCCCATGCCTAATAATCAGAGACATGGTTCCTGACATGCACTCTAGGGGGAGCCTCTGGGCATCACGTCCTGGAGCAGGCCTCACCCTCCAATCTGGCAGCCCTGGATCTGGGGTCCATCCAACCTAGTCTTTCCTGTTCTCAAATCAGAAAAGGAGGTTTTTGTGCCAATATTACCTTCATCTTCTCTTCTCTTTTGGTGTGTGTTTAGACCTGTGGGGACTAGCTTCCCCAGGGTGGGGTGGTATCCAAGGAAGGCTCCCCTTCTCTGAGAATAGGGGTAGGGGCAATGTGGGGAGGGATTTGTAAGGATGGACTGGGAAGAGAGGAGGGAGAGAGGCTGTGATAGGAACACAAAGTGAACTAAAAAGAATAAAATAAATACATCTCTAAAGGTCTGTTCTAGAATTATATGGGCAAATCAAAGGGTGAAGAGAAAATTTACTAAAGAGGAGAGATGTGATCCTGAGGGCTCGGCAGAAGATGGAAGAGTCTAGGTGAACTAGAGAGATCTCAGTGCTTAAGAGCACTGGCTGCTCCTTCACAAGACTCGGGTTCGATTCCCAGCACCCACAGAGCTGCTCACAACTCTCTGTAATTTCAGTTCCAGGAGAGCTGAGCTGATGCTCTCTCTTGAGCTCCAGGGTCACCAGGCATGAATATGGCGCCATGACCTACATGCAGACAAAACACGCTGCCCTGGGTGGGGCATGTGCTGAGTGCTCAAAGCTGACTGCACTGCAGAGACCACTAGTGGATCATCATAACTACATGTAACTGTGTGTCTGACACATAGTTACATTATAGCAGAAATGAGTAGTAGGCCATCATAGTCCCGACACATAGTTACATTATGGTTTAGACAAGATGTGAATGCACTCTTTCTTTGTCCTTATTTGCATTCATGTGTGTGCATATGTGCACATGAGCACAGTGCCTACAGAGGCTAGAAGAGGACAACAGAGCCCTGGAGTGGGAGGTATAGGGGCTGTACGCCACCAATGTGAGTGCTGGGAACTGAACTTAGTCTTTCTATAACACATGATCTTAATGACTGAGCCACCTCTCCTGACACAGAGGTCCTTCACTTGTTTGTTTGTTTGTTTTTTTGTTTGTTTGTTTGTTTGTTTGTTTTGAGACAGGGTTTCTTTGTGAAGTCTTGGCTGTCCTGGAATTCACTCTGTAGACCAGGCTGGCCTAGAACTCAGAAATCCGCCTGCCTCTGCCTCCTGAGTGGTGGGATTAAAGGCATGTGCCACCACCGCCCAGCAGTCCTTTACTTTTAAGTATATTTAAATATTGTTCCACACTATCTTCTGCCTTGCATAGCTTCTGAAGCGATGTTTGTGGTCTCACTTGTCCCTCTGAAATATTTTTCCACAATCCATAAACTTTTAAAAATGTTTTCTTTTTATTTCTGCATTTTTAAAATTTGTGATGTGTCACGGAATGGATTTTGACTGGGATTCATTGAGGCTTTTGCTTTTGTGGGCTTATGATTTTAACAATGTTAGGGGAAGATTATCTATCATTTATTCAGAAAAACTCTACAATTTCTGTATTCATGGTCTTCATTTTGTGCATAGCATTTCTTTTTCCTACTTTCCTCCTCACTGGGACCATTTCTATCACAAGACTTTGATTGCTGGTCTTTTATTAAGAAATGTCTATGTTGTATTAATCCTTCTCTGCATGTGTGTTTTTGTCAACTTGATTACCTAGAATCATCTGGAGAGAGAGAGAGACAGACAGACAGACAGACAGACTCAGTAAAAGTCTGTGCAGATCAGGCTAAGGCATGATTGTGACATTGTCTTGGTCCTACATAACTGATGTGGGACGACTCAGCCCACCATGGGCAGCACTATCCCCTAGGCAGACTCAGCCCACCATGGGCAGCACTATCCCCTAGGCAGACTCAGCCCACCATGGGCAGCACTATCCCCTAGGCAGACTCAGCCCACCATGGGTAGGCACCATTCCCTGGGAAGACTCAACCCACCATGGGTAGGCACCATTCCCTGGGTTTGGGTCCTGGATTCTATTCGAATGAAGAGAGTGAGCTAAACAAGAAGCCTGCACACATTTGTTCTCCCTCTGCCTGTGATTGTGGCTGTGATTAGTTGCTTTCAGCTCCTGCCATTGACCCTTCCCTGATATGATGAACTGTAACCTGGAATGGTAAGCTGAATGAGCACCCCTACCCCTGGGGTTGCAGTTATTGCTGTGTATATATGTGGCTGGTTCACAGAACACTATAACTCAGTTACCTAGAGGGGCAATCATGAAGAAGATGGAGTCTGTTTGTTATGTATAATTCACGTGAGGCGAGTTAGTGCAGGGCAATAGAAAAGCGATGCTTCTCTGATGTTGAAAAGCTCAGCCGTGAACTTGAGGCACAGACCTCTCTGATTCCCGCTGTCTGAGGTTGGCTTTCATTCTGGTCTGGGCAAACACAAATGATTCCCATCCTTGTGTGAGCCTGGGGAATGTCTTAGCTTACTCTTTCTGTCTCTCCCATCCCACCCAACCCTTGTAGGTCTCACTGAATTTTGACATTCACGGAACCATCCATGGATTCTTGGAGCTCAAGATGCCCTTAGTATAGTCAGCTCCTGTTGATTCCAGCATCCTTGACTCAGTTCATATTTTGCTGGCTGGCAATCCACAGCCATTCCTGTGTGGGCCAGCGTGGGACCAGTGCAGGGCCAGCACCAGGCCAGCACGGGATCGGCACACGGCCAGTGTGGGGTCAGTGTGGGGTCAGTGTGGGGCCAGTGTGGGACCAGCCCAGGACCAACACAGGCCAGTGCAGGGCCAGCAAATAACCAGCATGGGACCAGTATAGAACCAGCATGAGACCAGCATGGGGCCAGCACTGGGCCAGCATGGGGCTCTGAGTGTTTCCATTCATAGGGGATCATGGGCACATACTTCTTGTGTCAATGTCTAAATACTAGTGCATCACACATTTTGTGAGTTTTTTGTGATTAGAGCGAGAGGGAGATTCTGAAAACAGGTGACTCATGAAGACAAGAACACTGCCCTTACTTCGTGGCACTCCTTCCTGGTTTCCTGCCTTCTGCAGACATCTGGAAGTGGTTTGGTAGAGTCACTGCTTCCTCTGTGAGTCTGTCCTGCAGCCTGAGAACCCAAAAAGCCCAGCAACCAGCACTGTGGAGATTGCTCTTCAGTTACGAGCACTGGCTGTGTGTGTTTCCAGTGGATGGTTACCAGCATCCACGGGGTGGCTCACAACTGTCAGTATCTCCGTATTCTAGAGATCTGATGCTCTCTTTAGCCTCTGTGGGCACATGGTGCACATACATGCATGCAGACAAAAAACCCATACACACCAAACATTTAACAAAACATCCAGAGGCTTTTACCATGAGGGACTAGTAAACTCAATCTCTCTCTCTCTCTCTCTCTCTCTCTCTCTCTCTCTCTCTCTCTCTCTCTGTGTGTGTGTGTGTGTGTGTGTGCATGTGCATACTTTTTATTTTGTTTCGGTAAATTATTTTTGTTTTATTGGTTTTCTTCTTTTTTCCTGTTTTGATTTTATTTTGATTTTTTTTGTCATTCACTGATCCTGTCTTTTATTCAGAGAGAGAGAGAGAGAGAGAGAGAGAGAGAGAGAATGAATTAAGTTGGGTGGTAGGGATATGGAGAGAATCTAGAAACTAGTGAGAGGAAAAAGAATATGACCAAAATACATCATGTAAAAATAATAATGGGAAAAAAACCTCTTAGAGATATTCTTAGAGGTCCCTCTCTCAGGTGATTTTAGATTGTGTCAAGCTGAGAACAACACTATTCATTATTAATCTAATGTTTCTGAAATAAAAAGGCCAAACAAAAATTCTCTTTTCCAATATTTGTTATTTGTATGTATATGTGTTTGCCTGCCTATCTATGTGTGCCATGTGTGTGCAGGTACCTTTGGTTGCCAGAAGTGGGCAGCAGAACCCCTGGAGCTGGAGTTTCAGGTGATTGTCTACATCCTGATTTCGATGCTGGGAACTGAGCTTCGAGATTCTGTAAGAGCAGCAAGTGCTCTGGACCCCTAAGCCATCTTCACAGCCGCCTACATTTTCCCTCCTTTTAGTTGATTCTCTTAACTAGTGTTACAGCTGCACAAATGTTACTAGTACATTATTTTACAGAGGTCTGGGCTTTAGACAAGTGACCTGTCTGCAATGGCCAGATTCCAGCCAGGTGGCTCCCTTGCTTTTTTCCATGAGATGTCTCGAAGAGCTCTGTGTTGTGTTTGCAAGAGAATCCTGGGTCCAGCAGCTGAATCCCCCACAGGCTCCTGAGCCGGAAACTCTGTCCTGGTCAGGGGGTTCTACAACTGTGATGAAACACACAATCTTCAACAACCATGTGAGGAGGAAACTATCATGGGCTTGTTTTACTCGTGACTCCACATAAACTGTTCATCATCAAAGGCAGTCAGGACAGGAACCTGGAGGCAGGAGCTGATGCAGAGGCCATGGAGGGGTGCTGCTTACTGGCTTGCTCCCCTTAGCTTGCTCAAGTGCTTTCATATAGAGCCCAGGACAACCAGCCTAGGTGTCACACCACCCACAATGGGCTGGGGCCTCTCACATCAGTCACTAATTAGGAAATGCCCTTCAGGCTTGCCTAAATCCCAATCTTGTGGAGCGTTTTTCTTAATTGAGGTTCCCTCCTCTCAGATGGCCCCAGCCAGCATCAGGCTGACACAGAACTATGAAGCATACAATCAAACAACTCTTAAGGGGCATCTGCGGGGACACTGTAGTGGCTGCTATAGGTCTTATCTTCTGACAGTTGTCTGCCAGAACAATGGTTCTGCTAAATGACAAAGAGCACGGGATCCTCTCCGATTCACGTTGTCTTTATAGTGACAGATGCCCAGTTCTAGCAGCGGGTATTTACACAGGAAGACATTAAAAAAAATTAAAAATGACTGCATCTTTGACAACACTCTGGTCCCCATCCCATAATCAATATGCTAGCATTATTATTATTTTATGAAAACAGTCATTCACCGTTTGGTGGAAGAGAATGACGGTATTGATCTTTGGAACAAGCATTTTATTTTCCATTAAATTTTTATGGAGCATGACAAGCCTGTGTGCTGGGTCTGATCTTTCCTGCACATTAACATACAGAGCCTTTGCAGATGTGGAAATTATGAGGGCTGTGTTCATAAAACCAGCTCAGATGGTCTAGGAACACAAAGTAAACATTTCCTCGTTGGAGATTTGCTCCCAGCTTATTAGTTTTTGAGGTTTGTGAACTGACCCACAAAGGAACAGAAATCTCTCCTTAGTGAGCAGAGAGGAGAGGAGAGGAGAGAGGAGAGGAGAGGAGAGGAGAGGAGAGGAGAGGAGA
>NC_034595.1:104055496-104064180 GCF_900095145.1 Mus pahari | reverse complement strand
AGGAGAGGAGAGGAGAGGAGAGGAGAGGAGAGGAGAGGAGAGAGAGGAATGTTAGCAACCATCAGAGAGTCTTTCTCTGAGGCTCCTAATGGCATAGTGGCTGGCAGTTTCAGAAGCCTCGGAACAACCATGAAAGACCTGGGTAATTCAGTCACCCTTGAACATGGCTCTCTCTGAAACATGACACCATCATCTGTCTCTACCAGGCATTGCTCCAAGGGAGTCCTAGTTTGGTTCCTTCTTGCTGTGATAAACACCGTGGCCAGAACAACTTGGGGGAGAAAAAAGGGTTTATTTGGTTTATGTATCCTGATTATAGTCCATCATGAGGGACGTCCAGGTAGGAGCTCAGGCAGGAGTAATGAAGAAACGCTTCTGTGTTTCTCCCAGGCTCATGTTCAGCTCCCATGCTTAAACCTTCCAGCAGCCCCTGCCCACAGTGTGCTGGTCCCTCCCACAACAATCATGAGTGAAAAGAACGCCCCTGCAGATGTCTATAAAGGCAAACTTCTGCAGGTGCTCCCTCAGCTCAACTTTTCTCCTCCCAGGGTGTGCATGCCTGTGCAGTGTTCATGCCTGTGTGGTATACATGCCTATGTGGTGTGCATGCCTATGTGGTGTGCATGCCTGTGTAGTGTGTATGCCTTGTGGTGTACATGCCTGCATGTTGTTCATGCCTGTGTGGTATGCATGACTGTGTGGTATGCATGACTGTGTGCTGTGCATGGCTGTGTGTTATGCATGCCTGTGTGGTATACCTGCCTGTGTGTTGTGCATACCTGTGTTGTGCATGCCTGTTTTCTGTGCATGCTCACATGTGTACATGCCTGTATGGTGTTCATGCCTGTGTGGTATGCATGGCTGTGTGATGTGCATGCCTGTGTGTTGTGCATGCCTATGTGTTGTGCATGCTTGTGTTCTATGCATGCTCACATGTGTACATGCCTATGTGGTATACATGGCGATGTGGTGTGCATGTCTATGTGGTGTATATGCCTATGTGCAGTGCATGTGTATGTGTATGCATGCCTGTGTTCTGTGCATGCTCACATGTGTACATGCCTGTATGGTGTTCATGCCTGTGTGGTATGCATAGCTGTGTGGTATGCATACCTGTGTGCTGTGCATGCTCACATGTGTACATGCCTGAATGGTGTTCATGCCTGTGTGTTGTGCATGCCTATGTGTTGTACATGCTTGTGTTCTATGCAAGCTCACATGTGTACATGCCTATATGGTATTCATGCCTGTGTGGTATGCATGGCTATTTGGGGTGCATGCCTGTGTGCAGTGCATGCTCACATGTGTACATGCTGGCATGGTGTTCATGCCTATGTGGAATGCATGGCTGTATAGTGTTCATGCCTTTATGCTGTGGGAAGGCCTGAAGTTGATGTCAGGTGTTACATTTATTGATCAGTACAAGAGCCTATGCACAGCACTTCATCTCAGATAATGTCCACACCTCAGATAGTGTCCACACCTCAGATAATGTCCACACAAGTTCACACTCTTATTGCACTGATTCTCACTTAGCTGATCTGATGATCGCTCACTGAATATTTGGGACTATGATGTTCTTTTTTGGTTTGAGGAATGTTTGTGTGCACCTGAGTGTGGAGGCTAGAGAAGAGGCTTGGGCATCCTCCAGAGAGGAGGCCTGGATGTCCTCTTCAGACTCTCTCCACCTTCCGTCTCTCTCCACCTTCCATCTCTCTCCTTTTCAGTTTCTCTTCACCTTCCAACTCTCTCCTTTTCAGTCTCTCTCCACCTTCCGTCTCTCCCCACCTTCCGTCTTTCCGCACCTTCCGTCTCTCTCCACCTTCTGTCTCTCTCCACTTTACTTTCAAGGCAGGGTCTCTCACTGGCCTGGAGCTCACTGATCTGCATAGGAGTGGGCCCCTGAGACTCCTGCCCCTGCCTCCCCCAAGCTGGAAGTGCAGGCTTAGTCTGCCACTCTCAGTTTTTTATGTGGGTGCTGGGAATTGAGACTGAGGTCACCATGCTGGATGGAGCCATCTCACTGGCCCTCAGATGCTCCTTCTTAGATCCTACATTACAGATTGCAAAGTAGAATTCATTGTTCTCTGGAGATGTGTTCTATCTTAATTTCTGTCTCCAAAAGATTACTCATTCATTCATTCATTCATTCATTTGAATACAGGGCGAGATGCAAGGAAATGCCTTGGGCTGGCTGTGATAAGACTTTGCTCTAGCAGGGGCATCACTGAGTGGCACCCAGGTGCTGTCAAAGGCTTAAAAGCATACCCGCTCTAATAAGCTAACAGTCCCCCACCTCAATTCTACAGCACCAACGGACTGTATTGAAGTTCAGATGAATTCTCACACTGCCAAGAGTTAGCAGAGACCCACATGTGAAGGGCTCAAATCCACAAATCCCCATGTTTGCAAGCACAACTGCTGTTGCCTAGCTGCTTGATTATCTGCATTCTCATTGCCACCCTGGTTCTGAAACATGCTGGGACAAGTCAAAGACACCAGAGATGTTTACACTTACAGGGCAGGGTCTGAAAAAGGACACAACTCAGAAACGTCCACGTGGAGGTGTCTGTGGCCTGCCTCAGCCTTTAGGGGAATGGTACTGGGTGGAACACTCCATTGGAAGAAGGTCGAAGACTGATGATTCCTGGCCTTAAAAATCTTACTATTTTGTGCTTTAATAATTTAATAAGCACTGGTTTTTCTCTCTGTCTCAAGGACCTCTCACTGGCAAGGCTTGGAACTCATTTACTGCTTGTGAGACAGAGAGAAAGGAAAAGAGTTAAAATTATGCAGACAATAGGCAGGCACACACACACACACACACACACACACACACACACACTGGTCAGGCCTGACCACCCATCTCATCAACTCCACAAGTGGTCGTGCATACTTATACACATACACATATATCTACACATGTATGTATAGACAAACAAGCTTATACATATATACATTTGGACGGATGATGCAGAGCACCCCAAACCACACTTTATTTCTTTTCTCTGGCCTTTTTATACCTTCTTAGACAAAAGTTCTTTAAAAAAATTATCTCCTAAATAAAATGTTACACAAAAGGGGAATTAAAGAAGGATGTCAACAGTAAGTTGAAAGCAGTGTTTCACTTTATAAGCTCATTATAAGTTCAAAGCAACAGTTTCACATGGCCTTGCTGCATCACAGTGCACACTTGTGGCCTCATCCTTTGGCCCCACCCAGAATGAATATTTGTCCTGGCCTATTTCTCTTTTTAGTGTAACTGAAAGTTCATTGTATTCTTATCATGCATCCTTTAATTACTATTCTAAGAGGACGGGGCACATTCTATTCTTGATTCTAACTTTATTCCATCTTTCTGGCAAAACAACTAAAACCACCTCTTAAAACTTTCTTTCTGAAACTATTTGAATCAAATCAGGAATTCATCTAAACAGCATTCATTCATAAAAATTCATCTTCATGTTGATCTGCAGGGAATTTGCCTGACAGAGTGGGCTGTTGCCCAGGAATCTTTAGGCTATGCGATAGTGGCAGGAAAGGCATGTCAGCAGCACAAATCAGTCCTGAGATGAGATCTCTGAAGGCCTCAAAATTCAGAATTTACCTATTGCAGCCACATAACACAGTGGGCCATCTGTTATGGGCATACCTTTAGCCTTTTCCTAGATTTTCCTGACACGATGGGAACCTGCTGTGTAGTATAGCTGACGTGTAGAGCTCCTTGCCCCAGTTTCCAACCCTGGAGTGTGGTGCCTCCAAGCCTCTATGCTCACCAACCTGGGGCTGTGCAAACCCTGGCCTGTTGGGGTTGTATAGAGATTTCATTTTATGGCCCTGAAGGGTTAAGGAGTGGCTATTGTGATAGAATTCAGTGTACAGCCTTTCTGAAGGGCTGGAAGTCAGGGCATGAGGAAGCTGGAGATGTCTAACTCTGCAGCTCCCCAGTGGCTTCTCAGGAGGCAAATTGTTCTTGCCAGGGTTACTATTGCTGTGATGAATACCATGACCAAAAACAAGTTGAGAAGGAAAGAGTTTATTTGGTTGACATAACCAGATTCACAGTCCATTGAGAAGACCCAAAATAGGAACTCAAACTAGACAGGAACCTGGAGGCAGGAGCTGATGTGGAGGACACGGGGGAGTGCTGCTTAACTGGTTTGTTCTGCGTTGCTTGATCTGCTTTATTACAGAACCCATTTCTACCTGCCCAAGGACAGCACCACCACCAGGGGCTGAGCCACCCCCCCCCATGTTAATAACTAAATAAGAAAATCCCCTATACTTGGATCCTACATTTTCTAAATTGAGTTGCCCTCCTTCCAGAAGACTCGAGTGTGTGTCAAGTTGACATAAAACCAGTCAGGGCAGTTGACCCCTTGTGAACTTGACACACAAGCACATCATGGCCTTTCCTTCCTGTTCATCTCCAAGATCACACATGAATAACAATGTGAGCCTTCTACATTTTACAATTCCCACAGTCTTTAAAAATTCAGACACTTGGAAATTCAGTCTGGCTGGGCAGTGATGGTGCATGCCTTTAATCTCAGCACTTGGGAGGCAGAGGCAGGTGCATTTCTGAGTTTGAGGCCAGCCTGGTCTACAGAGTGAGTTCCAGGACAGCCAGGGCTACACAGAGAAACCCTGTCTTGAAAGAAAAAAAAATCAGTCTCTCTTAAAACCCAAGATTCTTGTAAAATTCCAAAACCTTCTTAAAAGTTCAAAGTCTCTCAACTATGGGCTCCTGTACAATCAAAACTAAGTTGAGTACTTTTTTACTTCAAGAAGAAAGGCCCAGGTTTCAGTCACAATCAAATCAAATCAAATCAAATCTAAACCTCCAATGGATAAATAACTCAATGTCCAGTAATCAGGGATTCACTCATGATCTTCTGGGCTCCTCCTAAGGCCTTGGGGTCACTTCTCTGGCTCTGCCCTCTGCAGCACACACAGCTTGTCTTTCTGGCTCAGGCCCTCTCCACTCCATTGCTGCTGCTGTTCTTGGTGCTCATTCAATGGAACTTGTATCTCCAAGTTACATTGCTGGAGTGGCTTGCTCCAACTGGGCTGCATTTCCACCAATACCCTTTCCTGGGCTCTCTTTAGGAACTCCAGCCCTACCACCCAGTGCCAAGCCTCAGAGCACTCCCTCCATACCTTCAAACCCAGCACCACTGAGGTGACTCTGACACCCCCAAGTTTGGCTGTTAGTGTGAGGTAAAAATCTAGGCATCTCTGGGACACAGCTTCTGTGTGGAGATTCTGAGGCAATGTCTCTCATAGGTTTATTTCACTGATTCTTGTCTCTTGCAACTATCTCACTGGTCTCAGCTCCTGCCGACCAGTGCCAATGTTCCTGAAAAGCAAAAGTTTCAGTGTTTCTGGTCTCTTGTTATCACAAATGATTCTTCAGCTCCAGCTAACCAGAACAAGAGATTCTCAACACAAATCAGAATATGGCTCAGATAGAGCATTTAAGTGACTCGGGGAATAACCCTAACCCAACCCTTACACTAACCGACACTGACCCTGACCATGAGCCCAACCCCAATCCAAACCCCAATCCTAACACTAACACTAATCTAACCCTAATGCGGGCCTGATCCCGTCCCAACAGCAACCCTAACACTAATACTAATCTAATCCTAATGTTAGCCCTAGCCCTAACCTTAAGCCCCACCCTAACCTTAAGCCCCACCCTAACCTAAGCCTAGCCCTAGCCCTAGCCCTAACCCTAGCCCTAGCCCTAGCCCTAGCCCTAGCCCTAGCCCTAGCCCTAGCCCTAGCCCTAGCCCTAGCCCTCCCCTCCCCCTAAGTAACTTCCTGGAGCTTCACAAGCCAGGCCTGCATTGCTTTCCCTGGCTTCAACATTCTTATCCTCCAAGGTCCCACAGAGCAGCTCGTCAAGCTTTGAACACACAGTGGGTTTTAGGAAAAGTCCCAAAGTCATCTTACAATCCTCCCACAAAGAATACGGTCAGATCTGTCACAGCAATACCAACTTTTGGTACCAACTTCCGTTCTCATTAAGGTAATTCTTGCTGTGACAGATACCATGACCAAGAGCAACCTGGGGAGAAAGGGGTTTATTTGGCTTATGTATCCAGACTCACAGTCCATTGAGAGAAGCAAAAGCGGGAACTCGAACTGGGCAGAAACCTGGAGGCAGGAGCTGATGCCGCAGCTGCTTACTGGCTTGCTCCTCGTGGCTGGCACACCCTGCTTTCTTATAAACCCAGAATCACCAACGCAAGGATGGCGCCACCCACCAAGGGCTGGACCCTCACCCATGAGTCATCTAGTTTAAAAATGCCCTACAGAGAGATCTTAGGGAGGCATTTTCTAAATTGATGTTCCCTCCTCTTCGATGGCTCTAGCTTGTATCAAGCTAAGATAAAACTAGACAGGACACAAGCCTTCCCCCCACAAAGCAATTCAGGGTCATAGCCAGAGTCACTTCATCAGCCTGAGCTCAAAAGCAAAAAGAGAGGCCTTGAGACAGATAATAATAATAATAATAATAATAATAATAATAATAATAATAATATTGATGATGATGATGATGATGATATCTCCCCACCCGGTCATCCCAAGAGGGCATCTCCTGTGAACATCCTAGTCATTATACCCCAGGGATTTTATTGAACTGGTAATAGGACAAGGAGTGAAAACCACATAGCTACTTTTATTACAGACATTCTGCGGTGTTTTAGCAGTAGCCTTTCAACCTGCTTCAGACGAAGCCCGGATTCCACGTGCAGACAAGGCACCAGGGAGCACAGACACTCTCACTGGAGAACTCATGGCAAGCTCACTCCTTTGAGTTCATGGCTGAGCCTCTCCTGCTGGGAAGCCATTAATTTTTTGATGCTTGGTATTCGATCTCTGTCCACGGGTATGTTTAAGTTAAAGTGGATGGAAAGTAGACTCCATTTTCTTTATAAAGTCCCCAGAATAACAAATATGGCCCTCTCTCCCGGTTATGGCACTCTGTGGGCCAGCCTCAGACCTCACAGCAGAGACCGCCCAGGGTGAAATGGAGATGTGTCCCTGTCCCAAACACAAAGCCATTCCCGGCTGCTTCGGGAAGTGAAGACCTTTCTGGAGATGGAGCAAACCCTGTAGGAAGAACTCCTATCGCATCTGGAAACTTAATGCTCATCCCACCCAGCCCACACCAGCACGGAAGGCCACCAGGCCGACAGCCCATGACGTCCAAGGAGAACAAGATTGAGGCTGGATGTCAATGCTTCTTGTCACATGAGAGTCATTCTCCTCCTGGTACTGCCACAGCTTGTCCTAGACTGTCCTGTTCTCACTTGCACCCTCTGTACCATAAAGGTGGTGTAGTATGTGGGGTATATGTGTACACATGTGAGCTCCAGTGTGTGTATGTGCGTGTGTGGTATGTATGTGGTGTGTTTATACATACTGTGTGTGTATGTGTATGTGATGTGTGTATGGGTATGTGGTATATGTGTTGTGTGTTTGGTGTGTGTGTATATGGTATATGTGAGATGCATATGTATGTGATATATATGGGGTGTGTTTTGGGGTGATATGTATGTATTGTGTGGTATGTGTGTGGTGTGTGTATGTGGTGTATTATGTATGGGTGTGGTGTATGTGTTTGTGGTATGTGTGTGGTGTGTGCATCTGTGTAAGTGGTTGAAGTGGAAACTTAAGGGTTCTTTGGAAAGTTGGTTGGATGGTGTTTTGCTAGGGCAAACACATTGAACAGATATTTCATTGAAGCAGACATAGGTGTGAAAGCCTAAGGCAGACATGTGAAGGAACATTTGGCTGAAGCAGATACAGGAGAGAGGATGTTCTGTTAAAGCGAGCATGTGAAAGGACACGTGATGAAGGATTCTTTGCTAATGACACACATGTATTGGTCCACCTTACATTGCATCGGTGAGCAGCATTTGTCAGGACTCTGTGGACTTGAATGCACATGTTGAGGTCAGGCCCATCGAGGATGCGTGATGTTTGGATGCTATAAACAGGACTCCATGGAGTGATAGACGGAGCTTGGCTTGCAGGTACGTCTAGCTGTACAATGCTTCTAGGTCTCGAGTCTTCTCTGATCTTCGCCTCCCTGAGCCACAACAGAGAACTTCTGGTGTCCCTCTGGATCCCTCCTGCTCACTGGAGCCGAGGCTGAGGCCTGGCTGTCTCTGCTAGGTCGTGCCACTACTGTTGTTAACCCGACTCTACTGCACTGGACTGCTGGTGTACCCAAGAAGTGTTGGCGAGTGGATCGAGCTGCCTCTGCTGACCTGTGAACTGAACTGCTGATTTCCAGACAACACAGACAGGAGTTGCTCCAAAGAACCTTTCTAAACAGGTCCACTTCTCCTGTGTCCTTTCTTTGCCTCTTGTGGGTGGTGGGCCACCAGGGAGGTTAGAGTGTTGAAGAATCATCATTGAAATAAGGTTTGAAAAAATTAAAGTTACATGTGGTGGGTGTATTGTGTAAGTATGTGTAAGTGTGTGTATAGTGTGTGCATGTGGTATGAGTGTGTTGTGTGTATGTGTGTACATGGGTGCAATATATGTGGTGTATGTGTGGTGGGTGTATGTGATGTATGCATATATGCATGTGGTATGTGTGGGGTGTGTTTATTTATGGTATGTGTATAACATGTGTGTGTGTATATATATATGTGTGTGTGTGT
>NC_034595.1:103989283-104054283 GCF_900095145.1 Mus pahari | reverse complement strand
AGGCCCTGCAATGTGCAACTGAGCTGCAATGTGCAACTGAGTTCCACTTGCCTACTAAATCCAGCCTTCCTAGGGGACACAGCAGGACAGGGAGGTGTTTGAGACCCCAGGTGGAGCATGTGTCACCCTCATCTGCTGCAATTTTATGGTTCTGAGGAAACTGCTTCAGACATTGTGGGGTGTGAGGTAGGTCACGGTCGGTCACTAACATTCTGCTAGAATTTCCAAGTGAATACAAAATACCAAAAATAATCAGTGTGGCAAGCAAACGTAATCTGAAAATCAAAGCAACGTTGACTCCCAAGAACACACTCCTGGATGCCAGCGGGGTGGGGTTTCCTCACTTTGATTTTCTGTTTTCGCCTTTGCTGTTTTCCTGCGTCTTCCCTAAAAGCTCATAGACGAGGGACTTTGATGGATCTTGTGTAGCCAAAGACCCCGTGCTTCTGAACGCAGACCCCAGCGCTCCTGCCGGCTTCCAGCGCAATTAGAAGGACTGAAACGTTTCATTTGAAATTTCTGTGGCACACTTCAAAGCCATGAGTCTGATGAGCAATTGCAGCCGACTGGAGCTAATAAGGAACGTAATT
Organism: Mus pahari; assembly: GCF_900095145.1. Lineage (NCBI taxonomy): Eukaryota > Metazoa > Chordata > Mammalia > Rodentia > Muridae > Mus > Mus pahari. The sequence goes on along the minus strand of NC_034595.1, from coordinate 104,053,693 downwards.
AATGCTTAAAGATTTTTCATGGGCACAGACATTACTTGTGTGTTTTCTGTCTGTTTGAAGAACATCCCCAAGCCAGAAAGGGGCTGAGTCAGCAGGCCACACTGTTCAGCCCCGATCCCTGAAGTTAGCCAAATGGCATCAGGAAGACATTGCTCCAGACTCCCTGGGCTTGGGCCAGCAATGGCAAACCGAGGGGCCATTTGACTAAATTTGCTACAGAAAACATGGCTGAGATTTCAAAATGTCATCAGAGCTCATGGGAGATTCAGAATTACAAGCCACAAAAGCTCCATATGGTTCACTGGAGAGAGCAACTTCAGAGACCAACTTCTTGAGTCACTGGTCTTCAGGTCCCTTGCTTTCTGTGATGGTCTGCACCAAGTTCCATTACACACTGAAGTCTCAGCCCGAATAGAACTACATGTAAACACAGATTCTTTGGGAAAATACACTTTTTATTGTCAACCTTTTGTTTTGTTTTGTTTTGGAGACAGGGTTTCTCTGTGTAGCCCTGGCTGTCCTGGAATTCACTTTGTAGACAAGGCTGGCCTCGAACTCAGAAATCCACCTGCCTCTGCCTCCCAAGTGCTGGGATTAAAGGTGTGTGCTACCACTGCCTGGCTTATTCACCACTGTCAACTTCTTATTCTTACTAAAAACCTTATCACTCTGTCTTGAGTACTGCGGTCCTTGGCAACTGATGCTGCACCTTCTTCTACCAGCTCAACACAGATATTTACAAGTGTTACGTCGTGATTCATTGTAAATGAAGTCATGGGGGTACTACTGTAACAACCCTCACATGAAGGAAAATGGCAGCTGGTACAGGGAAGCCCTCTTCCCTTCGGAGTGGGGAGGCAATTCTGTGGTGGACCCACAAGGCTCTTCTGTGTGGCCCCATCCCTTACCCCAGGACTGAGGAATGCCTTCCTGCAGGAGTGATTCAGTCTGGGTGCACCTGCTGGGCCTTCGTTCTGTGAATCCTATTCTTGGGCCTACAGCACTCACTGTAGGTCCTGAGAAATGTCTAGGGTTCCTGCTTCCTTCCTCCCACGTAATGTTAGAAAGTGTCCCCTAGGGGCTGGACCAGCCACAGCCAGCCAGGGAGAAGCAGGCCTGTTCCTTAAACAGGGGCTTTTGCTTCTTGTCTTAGTTTGGGTTTTACTGCTGTGAACAGACACCATGACCAAGGAAGGCAACTCTTGTAAAGGACAACATTTAATTGGGGCTGGCTTACAGGTTCAGAGGTTCAGTCCACTATCATTGTGGCATGAAATATGGCAGCATCCAGGCCTTGGAGTTTCAGTGAGCTACTGAACAGGGCACACAAACAAGTCTTTGAGAATTCTGTGAACAGAGGCATCTTTCCCGGCTCATGTGGAATCTTCCCCTCATGGGTATCACTCCCTATGCTTCCAGTTCCTGTGTATCCCAAGTTCAATGCAAAGCTTCCAGCTAATAAGTTAACTGCCAATTATTCTGACCCACCGACAATTTATAAGGTGCTAAGTCATTATTCATTCAGCTAAAAACACAATAAAAAGAAGCAAATAAATAAATAAATTTAATGACTGTCAAGGAAAATCAGGGAGGATTTACAGGAGGCCACCCCACCCCCATAGCCACTCCTCTGGGTGTCTCTTTCTGGGTGTTAATCTCCCATAAGTGGTTCTTACCACATGAAACACATGGAGATTATTTCAATTAATTATGTTTGCTACATTGTTTCAAAAGATTATTCCACTATTTACTGGCAATTAAAGCAGCTTGCATGTAAGTGTGCCACCAGAGGGCATGCCGGGTGGGACAGTGGATGGAGTAATTGAAATTGAGTTTGGACTTCTAAGAAGCCATCCTTTGGAAGTGAAGGGTCTCTGAACAGCTCTGAGGTGATACTTCATCAGAGGGAAAGAGGGTGAATGAGAATGCAAACACATTCGCTCTCCGAGGAGTCAAACACATGGCTCTTGGCAGAGAAAGGAAGAATCAGGTCATAAGAAGACTCGGGGAACTGTAAGAGGCTGGCTGCCACCAAAGGCTTGCTGTGTAAGCATTGGTGAGGGAGGGCATGCTGCTTTGGAGGAAGGTTCAAGGTCATTGACTCTATCAAGAGAAAAGTTAACACAGCACACGGCAGAGGGTGAGTGCAGGACGTCATCTGGGCCAGAGCAAGCCTGGGCTGACGGATGTGGGAGAGGAGCATGTTCTACCACCCAGATCAGAGTGTGAGGCCGGATGCTGAGTTCAGGCAGCAGGGAATTTTCCTCCACTTATCCCTTACTGGATCCCACTGCAATTGGGATGATTCTAACCCTGTAAAGGCTTTAGATATGTTACGTTTCTACCAGGACAAAACACCCAGCAAAGGAGCTGGAGGAAGGAAGAAGGGATGGGAGTTCAATAAAAGCCACCAACTCTAGATCTAATCAGGAATTCAGTGAACTACTGAAGGGAGGGAGGGAGGGATGGAGGGAGGAAGGGAGGAAGGGAGGAAGGGAGGAAGGGAGGAAGGGAGGAAGGGAGGAAGGAAGGAAGGAAGGAAGGAAGGAAGGAAGGAAGGAAGGAAGGAAGGAAGGAAGGAAGCATGGCTCACAGATTGATCATACATCCCCCGTTGTAGGAACACATAGCTTCTGCAGCTGGTCACATTGCCCCTGCCATCAGGATGGTCACATTGCCCCTGCCATCAGGAAGCAGAGCAGTGGACGCTGCCACCCCAGCCCACATCCAGCTTCTCATTAAGTCCAGGACCCCCACGGATGGGATGGTGTCACCCATGTTTAACACAGATCTTCCACCTCAGTTTAACCTAATCTGAAGACTGCCTCACAGGCAGGTCCAGAGACTGTTTCCATGAGACCCTACCTCTCATCAAGTTGACAAGTAATATTGACAATCCCAGGACTTTGAAGCCTGTTTATGGGCCACCTGGGTAAGTGGTCCCTGCCCACTGCTGCTGGTGGTGGCTTCTGGGGTCAGCAGCATCTGTTTAGCTACTCTGCCTATGTTTCCTCTGTTTTCAAAACAACAATAACAAAAACAAAACAAAAAAACCCTGAATATTCATTTTATTACCTGTGTTATTTAGTGAGTGTCAACCTCCCTACACACCACAATCAGCAATTGCTCTTCTTCCTTTTAAGAAAGATTGAAGGGCTGAGCTGTCCCTTGGGGATCTGCGTCCTTGGGGAACACTTGCTAAAGACCGTGATAACTTCCTGGTCCACGCATGCCATTACCTCATGGCACACTGTGCAGTGTTAGAGCCACAACCCCAACCTAACCCCCATGGGTGTTTTCAGTAGGATGGTCCCGTTCTGGTCTGACCACCTTAGTCTTCATGTTCTTGAAGCCCAGGGCCTGTCTGAACACTGGGTTTATGTCTGCTATCTTCTTTATTTTCGACTTCGCTCAGGTGTTTTATGTTCCCATTTTCTCCTTTCTCCTGTTATTTGGGGTTAATCAAGTCTTTTATTACTTCTCTCTCCACCCCCCTAAAACTTGGCTCGTTAGTGGATAATGAATGATGTAAGGCATCGAGACTTTGGGAAACTATGCCAAGGAGAGATTCTACTGTTAGATCTGAGGCGTTAGAGAAGGAGGGAAGTTAACAAGCCAAAGACCTAAATTTCCATCTAAAGATAAGAAGAGAGATTAAATCAAATCCAAAAATAGTATGGCAAAAGGAGAATAATAAAGAAAGAGCCAGGATCAATAAACTAGGGGAGGATATAAAACAGAGGGAAAAAAATAAGGCAATAGGAGTTCAGTAGCTGGATGTCAGAAAAAAAAAACAAAAAACAAAAAACAGTAAATTAGGAACGGCGCACCCAGGGCTCCAGAAAAGTAAAGAGATGCTGCAGACATCCAGGGTTGATGCTTTAGAACTCTGGAAACAACCAGAACACTGTCGGGGGAATGCTCTCCTCTCCAAGAATACCATACACTCTACAGAGATGCTTCATTGTGCAGTAGGAGACTGTCTCGGAGATCCACAACTAATCAGAACACAGACATCAAATTGCTGTGAGGTACTCAGCCCCCACTGAGAGACCCACAATGCAACTCCGACACCTTGGTCCCAAGGAACACTTTACAGCGAGGTGTGGAAATTTGTAAGAGCCAGAGGACCCCACACCGGCTACTAGAGAGTGTCCTTGGAACGAAGAAAGGAATCGGACACTCGGGAGATGTCTACAACATGACTACTCTGATTAATATGGAAACAATGCCAGCTGCTACACCAGTGTGGACAGGGGAAAGTCCACGTGGTCCCACTCAGAGTTGAAGAGCTACAGGTGACCAAGGGTTATGGGGCCATGGTGGGGGGAAGAGAGAAAGAATCAGTATTGTCCAAGGATGAGTGCTTTTGTAGGCTATACATCTGTGTGTGTGTGTGTGTGTGTGTGTGTGTGTGTTTGTGTGTGAGTGTGTGTGTATGTGTGTGTATATATGTATATGTGTATATATATGATTCTAAATACACTCAGTAGATTGTATATGTATATGTGTTCACATATCTAACAATGCTTATTAAATAATAAGAGATCATGAATTGGGATGGACTTGGGGGCACACAGAAAGAATTGGGGGAAGGAAGGGGTGGTGTAGATACTCACTAGGAATCTATAAGTTTACCCTAAGAAAGGCAACAGTCATAGTTAGGTTCCTATTGTGATAAAACATGAATAACGCAAATAGTAAAAGAAAGTATTTAATTTGGCTTACGGTTTCAGAGGGTTAATATCCACGATGGCAGCCCAAAAGCGTGGAATTAGAAACTGCTGTCAGAGATACGCCTCCTTCAGCAAGGTCACTCCTCCCAATCCTTCTCAAACAGTTACACTGAACCACAAGAGTATCCCTACCCCATCCCACACTCCTGCTGCTCTCCCCACCCCCACAACTTATCTTCAACAAGACTGAAAGCTGATTTCTCCTTAGAAGCCACACAGCCACAAGGCACTTTGCTGAAAGTCGAGTTAATACTTCACTAAAAGCTACAACTCCAGAAAAACCACCCCTTAAAAACAGAGGAGAAAATGGTGCTGTTCTTAGATAGGAGACACCCTGAGAATCTGTTGTAAGCATGCTCACCATATCAAACATATTATGGGAAATTTCTAAGTTGAAAGCAAGTAGCTGCGTACAGCGATTTGAATCTGTTAGCAAGAACGCACAGCACCAGCAATGTAATTAAGTAACCCCCAAATTGTACAAGTGAATATTTCGCCTCTTTCTCTTCTTTTTAACTGATTTCCAAAGCAACTGTATGAAGAAATAAACACATAATTGTACGTTTGACTTTTAAAATGAAGACGTGCATTTGACAATAACTTCACAAAGGATGTGGGCGGGAACAGATTTGTACTGGAAGAGGAAAATAATGAATTTAATCCGAAGTTAACATGAAGAGATCAGAAGATGATAAAGAAGAAAGGCTAACACGGCAAACTCCAGCAACCTTGTCTTCCCTCCTCTCGGCTACCGTAGCGGGCGTAAAGTTCTACCAAGGAATCATTATGGTAATATGCTACTGGGTTGGAAACATGGATAAATTACTATTAAAAAGGAGGAAGGAGATAGGGAGCTGGAGCCCAGTAAACGTTCTGTCTCAGAACTGGGTTTGGTCAGCACAGACTTGTAGTCGAGTGTGTAGTGACCTCTCCTCCCACAGCTCAGGGGTCAGATCATGTCAGAAGAGGGGCAGAAGAGTCAAAGGTGGCAGATGGAGATGAGGAAATGGTGTTTTCTGGGCCCTGCAGAGAAGCTGCCCCTCTGAACTCAGAGCCATGGTGACAATATACACTAGACCTGAATGTGAAGCCCAAGCTAGAGCAAGTGCCATCACGGAGAGGGGAGGAAGGCACAACCCCCTCCCCAGCTGAGCTATTGGCAAGTGATGGCAGCAGTGGTTTCTGGTTAAGCCAGCCACACTCCAGTGCGAGGCCACACACCCAAGAACAGCATAAAGTGGGCTGCTTGGGTCTTAAAAAGGGGCACACAAAGTGGGTGGGTAAGGGTGGGTGTAGAGCTAGGAGCCAATGAGGGAGAGGGTGAATATGGCCAAATGAACTGTGTAGAAACTGTGGGGAACTCATAAGAATGAGAAAAAAATTGATAAGTTGAAATGCAGATGATAAATTCCTGAGTTAATGCTAAATATACCTCTCAAAACGTAGAGGTGGTGAAGGAAATAAAATATTACACCAGAAAAGGTTTACTTAATTCAAATGAACAGCAGTAACTCCATGATGAGCAGGTTACAGGGTGAGGCAGGGAATGAGATGTACAGGGCAGGTCTGTGGTACCAACTGCACCAATGTTGTTACGTATGGGCCAACTGAATCCAACACAGTGACTATCCAATGGAATGAAAACATCATCAACTGCTCTTCTCTGAGTAAGACAAAAACTGCAATCAAAACAGCATATAAATAAAGGGGTAGGAATGGGTATGTGTTAGCCAATGATAACCAGGCAGTGTTAGCCAGTGATAGCAGGGTGTTAGCCAGGCAGTGTTAGTCAGGCCATGATAGCCAGGCAGTATTAGCCAGGCAGTGATAACCAGGCAGTGATAACCAGGCAGTGTTAGCCAGTGATAGCCAGGCAGTGATAGCCAGGCAGTGAGTGTTAGCCAGATGGTGTTGCCAGACAGTGTTAGCCAGTGCTAGCCAGGCAGTGTTAGTCAGTTCTAGCCAGGCAGTGTTGCTAGGCAGTGCTAGCCAGGCAGCATTGCTAGGCAGTGATAGCCAGGTAAAAGCTCCAGCACCTTTTCTGCCAGTCAGACCTGCACATAGAAAGCAAGGTCAGATATAAAGAGGAACATTTAACATTGACAAGAGATATAACAGTTATAAACACATATGCACCTAATAACTGAGCTGCAGAATAAGCAAATAAAGCATCAACAGAGCTGAGAGGAGACCCAGAGCACTTGAATGAAGGAGTGGGCGCTCTCCATACCCGACTGGAAACCAGGGGGCCAGCAGATAGCAGAAGGTAATCAAGAAATCAGAAGACTTGAACACAATATACCTGTTAGGCCTACTGACACCCCCGAACCTCTAATGAACAGGATCAGTGTAGACCTACTGACACCCCAGAACACCCACCCAATAGCATCAGAGTAGATATTTTTCTCAAAAGCATACTGACCATTTCCCAGGATTGGACCACCGTCACTGCCATTTAAAAGGATTGAAACTGTAGAAACTGTACCAAGTATATTTGCTGACCTAATTGATGTTGTCTCAACAAAATAACCCAGGGCTCGGGGTACAGCTCAGGACTGGAGCACTTGCCAGCCTTGTGAGAGGCTTGGGGTTTGATCTGTAGGGATATAAAAAGAAGGTGCAGGAGAAGAGAAGATGGGAAGAAAAGGGGGATAAAGAGGAGGAACAGAGACAGAGGAGGGGGAGAGAAAGGAAGCATGGGGGAGGGGTAGAGAAGGAGGAAGAGAGGAGATAAGGAAGAGGAAAAAGAAGATCAGAAAGAGGAGGAGGGGAAAGGAGGAGGAGGGGAGGGGAAAAGGGGGTTCATATTGGATTAATTAGGAACCCCCAGCTACATGGGTATCACAAAAAAAAGGAAGAGTGTCTTAACACCCCCAAAGCCTATTAGTGTAATACTCTGTATCAATAAGCCGAATGGTTTAAGCCACATGGCACTGACAGACACAAAAAGCCATTGATTAAAACTCAATACTTTTTCATGATTAAAAAAATGTAAACACCTTCAGCAATGTGACTGGATACAAAATTAACTCAAAGAAATCAGTAGCCCTCCTCTACACAAGCCATAAACAGGCTGAGAAATAAGTTAGGGAAACAGCACCCTCCGCAATAACCACAAATAGCAGAAGTCCTTGATGTAACTCTAACCAAGCAAGTGAAAGACCTGCATGTCAAGAACTTCAAGTGTCTGAAGAATGAAATTGAGGAAGATTCAGAAGATGGAATGATCTCCCTTGCTCATGGATCAATAAGATTAACATAGTGAAAATGGCCATCTTACTAAAAGCAATCTACAGATTCGATGCAATTCCCATCAAAATTCCAACACAATTGAAAGAACAATTCTCAACTTCATATGGAAAACCAAAAATGAAGGGTAGCCAAAACAATCCAGGGCAGTAAAAGAACTTCTGGAGGTACCACCGACCCTGATCTCAAGCTGTACTACAGAGCAATAGTAATAAAAACTTCATGGTATTGGTACAGAGACAGGTGGGTCAATGGAATGGAATGAAGACCCCAAAATAAATCCACATACCCATGGACACTTAATTTTTGACAAAGAAGCCCAAACCATACAATGGAACAGGGAGAGCATCTTCAACAAATGGTGCTGGCCTAACTGGATGTCTGCATGTAGGAGAATGCAAATAGATCCATACTTATCACCCTGCACAAAACTCAAGCCCAAGTGGATCAAGGACCTCAACATAAAACATGACACACTAAGTCTAATAGAAGAGAAAGGGAAAGTGGGACATAGCCTTGAAGGCATTGGCACAGGGAAAATCTTCTGTAAGGGGGGACTGGGAGGGGGCAACATTTAGGCAATTAATTAATTAACTAAAAGTAAAATAAATGAAACCCCACAAAAAGCTAAAGCCAATGGAATATTTACCAAGTATTTGCATTAACAGCTCACTTGTTGGTAACACTGTTTCCATGCTCCGAGGGGCTCAGCAAGTGCCTTAGTTAGGGTTTGCATAGCTGTGAAGAGACACCATGACCAAGGCAACTCCAACAAAGGGCAACATTTAATTGGGACTGGCTTACAGGCTCAGAAGTTCACTCCATTATCAGCAAAGCAGGAACGTGGCAGTGTCCAGGAAGGCATGGGGCTGGAGGAGCTGAGAATTCTACATCTTCATCTGAAGGCTGCTAGGAGAAGACTGGCTCCTATGTGATTAGGAGGAGGGTCTCATTGCCCACTCCCACAGTGACACACCTACTCCAACAAGGCCACACCTTCTAATAGTGCCACTCCCTGGTCCAAGCATATTCAAACCACCAAAGAAGAATGCAATTTTTGTGTTTCTGTTGTAGGAACGGCTTTATTTCATGTCAACTGGGCCAAAGGAGAAGAGAGGAAGAGAAGGAAGAGGAGGGGAGGGAGGGGGAGGAAAAGAGGGAGGAAAAGAAGAAGGGAGGGGGAAAGGAAGGGAGGGAGAGGGAGGGAAGGGGAGAGGAAGGAAGGAAAGGAGAGATGGAAGAAGAGAGGAGGGAGGGGAACAGAGGGAAAGAGGGAGGGAGGGAGGTAGAGAGAAAGGAAGGGAGGGGGGAGAGAGAGGAAGGCAAAAGGGGAAGGGAGAAAGAAAGAAAAAAGGAAAGAAGGAAGGGGAGGGAGGAACAGACAGACTAAAACAAGAAGAAATGAAACATCTCTATTTACAGAAGGTGCGATCCTTGTGTGCAGCTGACCCTAAGGCCCACACTTGGAAATTTATTAGAACTAATAAATCAGTTTGAAAATGCTTTGGGACATGGAAAAAAACAATATATAGAGATCAATTGCATTTTATATAGTAGCAATTAAAACATCAAGACTTAAATTAAGGAAACAATTTCACTTACAGTAACATCAAAGAGAAGCAAATGGCTTGGAGTAGCATTATGAAATGAAATGAAAAAACGTGTCCTCTTAGGATGTCAACATTCCCTGAGAGAAATCAAAGTTCTAAATGAATAGCAATGCATGCACGCACGCGTGCGCTTGCACATGCGCATTTGTGGCTTGGAAGATGGCATCTCCTCCATGGTAGTGCCCTGGGTTAGCCCATTTTTCTGCTGCTGTCATGAAATACCTGGAGCTAGAGACTCGAAAGGGGCTCTGCATGGTGAGTGCTTTTTGCAGGCTGCAAGTTCAAGCACGCAGATGATGGCAACACAGTGTGGGGCTGTGTGGGCAAGAGAAAGGTCGCCCACCAGTCAAGGCAGGGACCCTGAGAGTAAATCAGAAAAGGAGTCAGCTTTGATGACAGCTGGCTCTCCTGAGAGCTGACTCAGGGTTCTAGGAGAGAGATCTCGGTGGTTCCTCAGGGTCTCTAACAAGAGCTAACAATTGTCCTGTGGGCCCCATGTCTTAAAGGCCCCCTTTCTCAGTATCACACTGAAAGCCAGGCTCTTGACATAGGCGCCTTGATGGAACACTCACATCAATTTGAAACCATAGTTGTTCTCCCTAATTGAACTTAGAGTTGCTGCCATCCTTGCAAAACTCCGAAGGACCGACACCCAGGACTGACAAATTGATCCGCAAATTCATATGAATATCCAGGAGTGCATATTTGGCTACTCAGAGTAGCCAAAGGTCCAAAGCAGGGTTGGAAGAGTTTCATTTCTTTATTAGACAGATGATAAGGAACTTAAGCTAATCGATGAAGTAGTGTGTAAACAACAATGGCCAAACAGATCAATGAAACAGAATGAGAAGCCCGGTCTGGAGAGACACCTCAGTGGGCGGGGCACTTTGCCATACAAGTGTAAGGACCTGAATTTGGATCCTACTATCTACTTAAAGGAAGAGCATGTGTCTGCAATCCCAGCATTCCAGTGGTGAGATGGAACATGAGACAGGGCATCTCTGCAAGGTTAGGTCAGCTATCCTGACACAGATACAAACAGCAAGGAAGTGTGTCTCAGGCAAGATTGAAAGCCAGCATTCATACAACATGCATGACTGATACGTGTATACATGTATTCATATATGTACCTCTGCACATATGTGGAGGGTGGAGAAGAAGCTCAGGTACCAGTCTTGGTTTCCTATCTTGTCTTTGCACCTCTGTTAACCTAATCTAGAAACTTCCATGCTGAAAGGCTTGTCTTCTTGGTGACTCAAGATGCTGCGAAGCTGAGCATTAATATTAACCATCATGTGTCTGATGTAGATATGAGGTCGCAACCATGAATTAGCTGGCTTTCTCTTCTCAACAGAAATCTGAAACAAAACTCCTTCTTTTTCCACAAGAAAACTATTGTGAGAATCTAGAATCACAAATAAAATACGTCAACCTCAGCCACCAATCCAGCAGAGCATGTCTCACTGCACATGCTCAATGGCGTGTCTGAATGCGCATGCCTGGAATCCAGCACAGCGTGTCTGATGGCGCATGCTCAATGACATGACTGGTGGCGCATGCCCGGAATCTAGCATGGTGTGCATGGTCGCACATGCCCGGAATCTTCTCTCGTGTTTGAACTCTTTCCCACAGAACGAGCATTTCTTCTGGAGGTGCTCTTGGATGCTGTTCTCTAGGCATGTCTCCCAGAATTTTAGCTCACTCCTTCCCATTGCGAGATTAATAAAGCCATTCCTTTGACAGGTGAATTCATACTTAGAAGATGCAAATAATGCACAGATTAGGAAAAATACTACTCTTCAGCTTAATTCTCCAAATGTATGAAGGAACAAGAGACATTTCTCAAAGAAGTTCTATAAGAAGTTGGCGAAAAAGCACCTGACATCAATAGTTCTCAGGAAAGCACCTCGCGGGGACACTTCCCCCAGGCTGGGTAGAGTCAGCGTCAGAGAGATATTGGTGAGACGTCCATCGCAGGTCACATTCAGGACTGGGGAAGGGAAATGGCTTGGAGACTTTGGAAAATGTCTCAGTGGGTGCCGCACGACCCAGGGACTCGACTCAGACAAACATGCTCAAGAAATTAAAGTGCTTGTTTGTGTGAAAACACACATTGCTCACAGTGCTAAGAGCCATAAGACCGGAAGAGCCAGGAATGGAGAGAGAGAGAGAGAGAGAGAGAGAGAGAGAGAGAGAGAGAGAGAGAGAGGAGAGAGAGAGCGCTGAGCTGCACACTGCCTTGGTTCTCATGGCTTGCTCAGCCTGCTCTCTCATACCCCTCGGGCTACCTGCTCAGGAGCTGGCTCCTCCCACATGAATTATTAATAAGAGCATCCCCCACAGACACGCCCCAGCGCCAGCCTTTTGGGAGCATACCCTCAGATGAGTCTCCCTCTTGTCAGGTAGACAAAAGATGGTTCGGCAGTAGCAACCACTTGCTGCTCTTGCAAAGCACCCCAGTTTGGTTTCTAGAACCCATCCTGGCAGCTTACATTTGCCTATTAAGTCCAGTCCCAGGGCCACCTGATGCCCCTTGTAGCCTCCCCAAGTGCTTCCACTCACAGAAACACAGATGGACATGCATAGACATAACTGGGACTTTTAAAAACGGTGAAGTACATCAAGAAGCCCTCTCCCTCACGGGCAGTGGGACGGCCTTTGCAAAGGTACTTCCTTTGCATGGATGGGAGCGCAGAAAATCTGTATATCTGTAGTCTAAGCTCTGACCCACCCTTCCACACCTGTGCTTCTGGTGCCCTGACTAAGGGCTTCTGGAGGGCAAGGTGGGGAGCGGATAGAATCTCAGATGAGCGTCTGCTGACTCTCCCTTTTCACACCACAGGAGAATGTTAACCACATCCTCACTGTCCACGGGAACCTTGCTCCATCATACGGTCCTGTTTCTTTCATCTCTACAGCTGTAGCCTGAGGTCTTCTGTGGGTCTCCAGAGTGGCTCTGCTTCATGATCGTGATGTTCATGTCAGGCCTGAAGCAAATAGCTTGCTACAACAGGGCTGGATGAGGCCTGCACGGGGAGATGTGCTGGGCTCCCGGGTCACTTCTGTGGTCATGAAATTGCCATAAAATTGATAGTGGCAATCACGGCATAATTCTGCGACTATATTGAAAACCATCGGATTGTTCAGTTTAAATGGGCAGATTTTATGGCATGTGAATTATACCCCTATAAAGTCATAATAAAATAATAAAGAAACAACTAAAATGATAGAAAATTATGTGCTATGTAGACAGTAATCGAAAGAACACCAGAGTGGCCATATCAGTAGCAGGCATGGCGATAACTAGAATAAAAAACAAAACAACAACAACAACAACAAAAAACAAACAACAACAAAGACCACCCAGAAACACAGGCATTATCTAACGATAAGGGGGAACTTTACAGAGAAAAAGCAGATATTTTTTAATGTGTATATGCTTAACAACAAAGCTTCCAAACAATGAAGCAAAAGTTGGCAGGGTCGGAGAACTGTTCAAGGTCGTAATTCCTTTCAGAGTCTATGTTTGCAGTAACATCCGGGGAAAGTGGGAGCTTCTATCCCATCTTACACTAGGAACGGCAACAATATCCCTCCTCACCCCGCCATCTTGTCCCACCCCCCACACCCACTCACCTACTCCTTCCCAAACACCCATCACCACCCCACACGCACCCTCCCCTAAGCCATGTAACACCAACCCAATTCCACACCAGCACAACCTCACATACCACCACACCCCAAACCCCCACCATCGCACCCCACCCCACCCTGCCTCTACCCACCCACACCTGTTTCAGCACTAAGACCATTTCCTAGAGGTTGTAATCGCCAGGTCTGGAAAGCATTGTTCAGTGTCTAGCCTTACAGAGCAGCTTCTAGAATGATTTTTCAGCTTGTTAAATACCTTTTCCAAACCTATAAAGATATGAATTTCCTCCATTTCTATAAATATAACAAATTTCAGAGGTGGAATGTTTAAGTGCTTCCTGTGTGGACTGACGCTACTCAGTGAACGGTGATGGAACGCCTCTCCCATGCAGATGGAAAGCCAGTCAAATACAGCTTGGTTTGTGAAGGATAAGCTTTTTCATCATTTCTCAATGTTTCTCCCAGGTTGGCTATGAAAGTCATGCTGATTTAGAAAAAGAAATGGGTATGGTCACCCATTTTCTACTGTTTGCAAGAGTCTGCATGAAATTTACTTTATCCTTAAACATCCATTAGAAAGGATAAGCTGAGCTGACACTCTCCTTCAGAGGTGATAAAAATTCTTCTAATGCAATCATTTTGTTCTTTAAACCCTGCTGAACCACCACCCAGTCCTCCTGAGCATGAGCGGGTCATGACATGCCCCATAGAGAAAGCTCGTGGCAGACGAGTGTCATAAGGGCACACGTCACAGTGAGTTCACAGTTAACAAACTGTTAATAAATCAGCTTAGATGTCCTTGAACAGAAGCACACAAAGCAAAGCTGTTTGTTGATCTGTTGATTAACGTTATTTGACTGGAGCCTCAAGGGAACCCAGCTTTGAATCTCCCCCAAAGCAAGCGCTTGGAATTTGCTGACTTGGCATTTGGGGTCACTCCTGTCTCCATACAGCTGTGAGTGCTGGCAGCTGACTGATCCCAATAGATCCACTCTAGTCAGATGCTCAAAATAGCTTCGTACTCATGGTCCCCCAACGACATAAACTGGAGCGTTTGTAGTAGCTTCCTGTGTAATAGCCTTCAAGTAAAATCTCCTGATAGTCCATCAGCAATAAAATACGATTGCTATATTCCCAGTAAGAAGGAATAAACAAGACCTCTCATTACATGAAGGAAGTGGGTCACTGGAAGTGGGTCCTTGGGAGTGGCTCTCTCTCTCTCTCTCTCTCTCTCTCTCTCTCTCTCTCTCTCTCTCTGTCTCTCTTCTTCCTGGCTGCCATGATGTGAGTTACTACACCCACCCATGCCCTCCTCATCAGCACAGACTCAGCCCTTTGAAATTTTGCTTTTCCTAACCTTGTAGATGTCCCTTAGTAAAAGCTGCGGAACCAAGCAGATATGGATGATTTTTTACAGGACATTCAAGAACAGGACAAAGCTAAGCTGTGGTGCTAAGCAGGGTGCTTACCGTGTGTGTGGTGTGTATACGGTGTGTGTATGTATGTGGTGTGTGTGTGTGTGTGTGTGTGTGTGTGTGGCATGGACGTGGCAGAGAGGGTGGGAGTTCCTTACTGCAGAGAGGTAGGCAGGCTTTGTGGCAGCTGAAGATGCACTGACTCCTAACTGAGGGATGGACAGACAGCCGGATGGTGCTGGGCTTGAGTGAGGAAAGGGCCCCAGTGTCCCCCTGATTTGAACGCTGGCTCCCTCCCTGGTGCTGCTGCCTCGGAAGTTTGTCGATCCTTTATGAGGTGGGGACTCACTGGAGGCAGCTTTCAGGTTTTATAGCCCCAAGTCATGCTCTCCGTTCTTCCCTGACAGCCGACACAACATGGCCACCCAGCCTCCTGCTCCTGATGCATATCTTCTCGGTGGTGATGGGCAGTAGTCACTCTGAAACAACAGGCCGGAATAAACCGCTCTCACTTAAGTTGCTTCGGTCAGGGGTTTTGTGTCAGCAACATGGAGTAACTAAGATACTGGGAACATCTATGCTTTAGCAATTAAGTCAGCAAACAACTGCAGATGGCACTTTCCTCACCTGAGACATTGTTTCAGAGCCTGCGGGTCTCATTGTAAACACCTCTTGGGTGGTCCATTTGCTTTTGAACAATGTCAGCATTTACACCTGAAGGCACTTCCTCAGTGTCAGGGAGAAAAGCAGAATTTTCCCCTATCCATCTGCCTCCACTCACTCACTGGCTGAGCTCCCATAATAAAAGACAAGCCAGTAAGTGCAAAACAAACAGGCATCACCATCTTGCACAGTGCACACAAACAGAGGAACGACCCCCAGTGAATGAGCAGTTCTCAAAGATGTGGCTTAGAACTTGACTTTGTGTGGAGAACAGAGGAGCTGGAGGGAAAGACCCCATGGTGGCTTGAATAGGTTTGGCCCCATACACTCCTGAGTTTGAATGCTTGGCCCTTAAGGTGTGGCACTATTAAGCTGTATAGCCTTGTTGGAGGAAGTGTGTCACTGTGTGGTGGGCTTTGAGGGCTCCTAAACTCAAGTTAAGGCCAGTGTGGGACAGTCTCCTCCTGGCTGCCTTTGGATCAAGATGTAGAACTCTCAGTTCCTTCTCCAGCCACGTGTCTGCCCGGACCCTGCTATACTTCCCACCATGACGTTAACGGACTGAACCGCTGAAACTGTAAAGTCAGCCCCAATGAAAGGTTTTCCTTTATAAGAGTTGCCTTGGTCATGGTGTCTCTTCACAGCTGGAAACCTTAACGAAGACAACTCCAGATGTCTTAAGGGTGGCCCGTGTGGGGGACAAATCTAGGAGGTGGCAGGGGTAGGGGGTTAGTGACGCTTGTTCAGCAGAATGTCCTGGCATGGTTCTCAGGCTCATGGTGGTCTGGGGCTGCTTCCACGCTCGGCCTTTGTCCTTCCTAATAGGAGGGCAGTGGAGCCCACTTTTATAAATTTCTGTCCCCCTGTCAGGAGAATGAGAACACAGTGTTTTACAGTTTTAATTCTTTGAGAATTTTATACATGTATAGAATGTATTCTGACCACCGCAGCCCCCACATTCCTCTAACTAGTACTTAACACATCCCCATCTAAACTTCATATTCTCTCTCTCTCTCTCTCTCTCTCTCTCTCTCTCTCTCTCTCTCTCTTCCTCTCTTTCTCTCTCTCATCATGCCACCTGTACAGTCACACACAGGAGCATGGACAATCTATAAGTGGTATGACTCCCTCTCCAAAAAAAAAAAAAAAAAAAAAAAAAAAAACCCATCTAGCATTCCTGCAGTGGCCATCAACTGCTAATAGCTAGAGTGTCCGCTAGCTTGATCTGCAGGTTACAGAGCTGCTGTTAGCTCATGGCAAGTCCAGAAGATGGAATTTCACAGCCTTCCTCCCATCCTATGGCCTTTGACATTCTTTCTGCTGTGTGTGCATGTGTGTGTGTGCATGTGTGTGTGCATGTGTGTGTGCATGTGTGTGTGCATGTGTGTATGCATGTGTGTGTGTGTGTGTGCTCACATGCATGTGAGTGTGCATCATCTGGGTATGTATGTGTAGGGAACAACTTTGGGGAATCAATTCTCTCTTTTCATCACGTGGGTCCCAGGGATGACACTTGGGCATCAGACTTTGTGGAAGGTGTCCTTACCTTGGGGCGGGGCTGTCTCGCCATCCCCGGAGGTTTTCTTGAATTCACTTCTCTCCTGCATTGTACTAACTTCTCTGAACATTTCATAGCAGATGTGGCCTGGAAAATGGACACTCTTCCTAGAAAGGATTTGCACTGTAAGCTCTGCACATCTGTACTGGCTGGTTGTGTGTGTCAACTTGACACAAGCTGGAGTTATCACAGAGAAAGGAGCCTTCCTTGAGGAAATGCCTCCATGAGGTCCAGCTGTAAGGCATTTTCTCAATTAGTGATCAAGGGCAGGAGAGCCCACTGTGGATGGTGCCAACCCTGGACTGGTGGTCCTGGGCTCTATAAGAAAGCAAGCTGAGCAAGCCAGGGGAAGCAAGGCAGTAAGGAACATCCCTCCATGGCCTCTGCATCAGCTCCTGCTTCCTGACCTGCTTGAGTTCCAGTCCTGACTTCCTTTGGTGATGAACAGCAATGTGTAAGCTGAATAAACCCTCTCCTCCCCATCTTGCTTCTTGGTCATGATGTTTGTGCAGGAATAGAAACCCTAAAACACCATCTTCCATCACAGATGGACCTGTCACTGGACACCACGGGCTGGGGGGGGTGGGGCAAAGCAGGTGACGTGCTTAACTATTTCCTGTGGGAATAGTTTCTCTTCGCTCCTTCCTGAGAAGAAGCAGTCTATAGTCCACATTCAGCTTCTTTGGTGCATGAGGGGTGGCGGCACACAAACGGGAACCTTCAGCTTCTTGTTCGATAGAGTACGGTTTCCGGGCTAAGGAATCCCGCCCCTCAGCCAATGAATAACAAGCAACACTCAACCTACCTCCACTTTGAGTAGCTCTTCTCAGAGCTCCAAAGCAAAGCACAGAAGATTCTCAGGCACGAAAACGAATGCGTTCACCATGTCAGCCCTGGGTTTCTCTGCCTCAGTTGGTTCCAGGCCCACTGCTAGGAGCAGGGTTTTTGAGGACAACAGCTTTGCCTGTGTTTCTCAGTCACATGTGTAAGAGCACCAGACAGAATCTGACATCAGGTCTATGGACACTCCCCAAATAAGGGAGATGCTAAGATAACCACTCTACCCTGAGGGGAGCTCCAATCAGCACCCTGCCAGGAAGGCAGATGCTGGGAGCCCAGGGCTGGCTACCAGCCCAGCTTCCTGAATGTTCCTGCAGCCAACTCCGGCAGAGCTTGGATTTGACATCCCACAGAGACACAGCCATTTACCTGATGTCCAGCAAGGCTCCTCTGCCCACCCAAGGACAGAACCAACTGGGTCAAAGTTGATTTTGAGCTTCATGGTTCTCAAGATGGAGGGTGGTGGGCTCACAGGCCCTTGAAAACTTCTCCGTGGTGGAGAAAGTTCTGTGTGGTCTCAGAGTGAATGCGGGGTTGCAAGGCAGCTGTCTGTCAGTGCCAGCTCTGTGGTACAGAGCTGTAGATAGCAATCATTGCACTCATTTAGCCCCACCCCCAATTGTAGAGCTTCATCTACACACATACCAGAGGTGCCCACACTTCCACACACACACACACACACACACACACACACACACACGTAGAACAGTTCTGTTCTCAGGAGAGTCTACTGGGTAGAGCTTGCTTAGTCACTGTGACACCTCACACTTCCTGTAGACTTCTACTAAGCATCTCCTGCCCCAAGGGAAACGGTCCATTCTCCCCCACACCCCCACTCTCTCTTTCTCCTCTTGCTGCTCTTCGAATGTCTGCTCAGCTTCTGCTACTCCAGCCTGCCTCCCCACCTCCTCGGTTCCTCGGTAATTAATGAGTTGGATAAAGTTCCAGCATGTGTTTATTTTATGTTGTCATAAAAGCGCTTTATGGTCTTAATGTTTTGAAAGCTACCTGTGGACACTGAAAATCAGAGATGAATACTTCCAGGCCAGGGAAGAGTCAGACATAAGCATATACTCAAGGCTCCAGGACCTCATGGGCTGGGCCCTGGGGCTGATATGCATGTTGAACCTGCAGGCTAGAAATCCATCCTTCTCACATATACCCAGAGATGCAAGGGAAATAAAAAAGGAGGTCTCAGCTTTTCCCATCAAGGACCTGTTTGTATAAAAATCACCTCCAGTCCTTGCTGTCTATTCCAGAATTCATGGCACATCAATATTCCTGGAGCAATTTGGGTGCTAATTTACAGCGACAGGGCATTAGCTGCACATGCTGGAAGCATACGGCCGTGTCCCTTTACATACCAAGGTGCCAATTAATTTTGAACATTCACTCCCAGGTACCTTGATTTACACAGAAATTCGTGTGTATAGAAGAGTAATGGGGTAAGGGGAGGCTGATCTGAGGCTCAAATGTGCCGCCTTGTTTAAGAAAGTCATGAGGTTATTTGTAACCCTCGTGGGGACATGCTGTAAATGTGATTTGTGTGTTTGTGTGTGTGTGTGTGTGTGTGTGTGTGTGTTGTTATTGCTGTTGTAGATGCCTCCAGAATCTCAAAGCAGGGCTTCACCCACCACGTCAGGATTGAGTGATGTTATGGTTGAATGTGGAAAGTCCTCCACAGGCTCCTGTGCTTGAACTCTTGGGCTCCAGCTGGGGGCGCTGTTTGGAAGGTTCTAGCTACGAGGTGGAGCTGAGCTGGGAGAAGCAAATTGTAAGGAGTGTGGGCCTGGAGGATTAGAACTTGACGTCGCTTCCTGTCCCATCTCTACCTCCTTGTCTTCCTAGAAGTGAGTGAGCCTCTGCTGCCACAGTCAAGAGCCACTCCTGTTCCCCCATTCTGCCTTTCCACCACTACGGAAACAGTGAACCACCGTGAACCCAGCCTCGCGGATCACGGATAGAAACCAGCGCTCACAGTAAAGACCTTTAGGTTCTCAGGCCGGGAAGTGGCACACACATTGTTGTGGTGCTCAACTTTTCAGTGTCTCGATGCCGGTTAATGTACCTAGGTCACCATTGTATGAACATTGACTCCTAACAGAAAGCCCTCTTCCTTTGTCCATTTTATCCGTCTCTTCGTTGTTTTTTTTTTTTTTGCGAATCCCAAGTCTCTGAGACAGACTCCACGTCTCCCACTCTTCTGACCACTGCACCGAGTTTCCGGGGTTGGGGGAGGACGAGGAGAGGGTACTCCACTGGTAAAGCATTTGACCTGCAATCAAGAGGACCTGAGTTCTATCATCAGAATCAGCTCATGTTAAAAAACAACTCTGTGCGTGGTGACATCTGCTGCAATCTCAGAGGGTAAATGGAGATATCTGAGTTTCTGTGCCTCACTGGGCAGCCAGCCGGGTCAAACCAGCAAGATTCTAGGAGCGATGAAGCATTGTCTCAAAGCCTAATGTGGGGAATGGCCAGGAAAGACAGGCAAGTTGACATCTGACCTCCACATGCAGCATGTACATGCGTGAACACACAGACTCAGCCAGGGAGACAGGTTTGTGGTCCACCCCAAGCCTCCGTACGGAGGCCAAATCGCCAGTCACCTTTGCAAGGGCACCTCACTTCCTCCTCCGTATCTCAGTTCCTATCTGTTCTTCCCAAGGCATTTCTCCCTTCACAGCCTGTAATGGCACCGTGGAGCTGCCCCAGGCTTGCTCCAGCGCACCCAATCTGCTGCATTCAGTCGGGACAAAACATCATTATACATGAGCTGCACTAAGGAAGATGTGGGGAGATGTTCTCCAGAAACACATAGGTCACGGTCCATTTAATGTCAGGGAAGAGAGTGTGAAGGCGCTGTGATTATAATTGTTGCTTTGGATGCTTCCCTACCACTCTATGCAAAATCTGCAAGTCCCTTGGCAAAATGGCAGAAGATGGGAAAGACACCTACTTCTCTAGAGCTTACAACAGGAAAACAAAACTCACAAAACAAAAAGCAAGAAAACAAAACGACCCATCTGCCTCTCGCCATCTGCAGCTCTGACCCTTGGCCCCAGCTGTTGCTCCCCTGTTGGAATAATCCAGTCCAGGAGGGTGGGAGGCAGCTTTGTGTGGCCACTGAGACAGGAGATGGAGCCAGTGGTTATCACCCAGGAGTGTTCAGGAAGGTTTCAGTTTCCACATGGAAATTTACCTGCTCCTTGTGAGGTAACGTTGTGTGGGCTGAGGTAACATCACGTGGCTGAGGTAACGTCATGTGAGCTGTTTTCTCTCATCTGAGCTTTATTTGGTGTAAATTGTGTCTACCCCAAACAAGAGAAAAAACAAACTAAAAAGCTGAAGGAATCATGGCCTCAGAGCGTGACCCTCCTCAAAATCAAGGTGTTTATGGACATAGCATGTCAAAATGGGGACAGGATCCTGTAGGACCAATCCTAACAGAAGGGAAAATACAGCCACACACAGAGGGCACACGGTGTGAGGGAGTCCAGAGAGAAGACCCAGAGAAGATGGGGGGCAGAAGGTTGGGATGGCCTCAGTACCCAAGGCTCTTGTCTCAGGTAGATGAGAGCCTGAGCTCAGAACCCAGGTAAAGCTGCTGCAGTGACTCATCTCTTCTAACCCTAGCATCCCCGTGGTGAGATGGACACAGGAGATTGACCAAAGTCAAGAGACTCAGCCCTAAGCAAGGTGGAAGATGAATAAAATTCAAAGTTGTCCTATGTCTTTCACGTGTGTGCTACAGCAAGAATATGCCCACACTCACAGGAACACATGCTCACACCATACACATAACATATACACACCATACACACACACACATACACACACACACACACACACACACACACACAAACAAACATCATAAACAACATCCACATATAACATCATACACATACTACACACATACACACATGCACACCATACATAACACACACACAAAACACACGAACATCATACACGGACACCATATATACACCACACACACACATACACACACCATATACAATGCATACCATACACACACATACATCACACACATACATATCATACACACACACCCGCACACACCATCTACACATATGTATATGTATATACACCATATACAGATACACATCATACCAATAGATACAAACACATAGTCTATCACCCATTAGACATAAAAACAAGATAGTCAGAGATGCATGAGCCTTCACTAAACCAGAGGACACAAAAGAATTGCAGCAGACATCAGAGCACGAGGGAGAGATGGAGTTGGCAACTATCTTAGTTAGGGTTTCTATTGCTATGATGAAACACCACAACCAAAACCAACTTGGGGAAGGAAAGGGTTAATTCAGCTTATATGTCCACATTGCTGTTCATCACTGAAGGAAGTCAGGACAGGAACTCAAACAGGGCAGGAACCTGGAGGCAGGAGCTGATGCAGAGGCCATGGAGGTATGCTGCTTACTGGCTTGCTTCCCCTGGCTTGCTCAGCCTGCTTTCTTACAGAAAAAGGGACCCATGGATGGCACCACCCACAATGGGCTGGACCCTCCCCCACCAATTGCTAATTAAGAAAATGCCCTACAGCTAAATCTAATGAAGTTTTTTTTTTTTTTCTCAACTGAGTTGCCCTCCATCCAGATGACTCTAGTTTGTCAAGTTGACATAAAACTATCCAGCACAGTGTCCTCTTCCACCCCGAGATGGAGCCTCCAGTCATGCCTTCATCTTAGGCTTCTGGTCTTTGGAACTCTCAGAGAATCAATTCCTGTTAATCAAGTGACCCATCACGGTGCCCATTATGAAATCTGAGAACTGACAAGAAGAACCCCACCTAAAGATATGTGAAAGGGGACATTCCTCTAAGACCATGATGTGTTTGGTTATTGCTATGCACCTCCTTGCCACTCAGCCCTACAGGTTAAAGCAAATGGTTCCTCACCTGGACACAGGGGGTCCTGAGTTTGGAAAGCTCTGGCCCTGCTCGCTCATCTACACCAGCCACACTTGGTCACTGCCCATACAGAATGACAGCTACTAGAATTCTCACCATCCCGCCTTGGCTGAGTCTTCCTCAGGGGTGCCACCTCTTTCCCTGATTATCCCCATCAGACCCCCAAGCCGGCTTTTACCTTATTTCTGAGGAAAGGATGGTTGTGAACCAGAGCCCCTCTCTACAGGCTGGCTGAAACTACAAAGTCTACACTGGCTGACTGTGACTCCAAGCTACCTCTAATGTCATTGTAGTCCTGTCCACATGCCACCAAGTCAGTGACAATCACCACAGTGAGCAGCAAAGAGAGTGGTGTTTAAACTCCTAGAAAAATATTTGCCTCTTTCCAGAAAAGACCCCTTTATCATCCAGCCCTCTTCACACCATTTACCCTGAATTCACAATCTCTCAGGCCCCAGGCACTGGGGAATCGATCTGTGGGTCTGTCTCCTACTTCTGTTCTTGCCAAGAACAAGCCTTTCCTCAGTGCTCAATAGGCACAACTTCTTATCCTTGCCTCCATGATTCCAACATATGAAAGGGACTCAGCTTGGGGGGGGGTCAAAATTTGAAAGCACAGGGGAGTTAGAAGCTTATATGCCCGAGATGGTTGGGAAGGGAATTAATTAATTAACTAAAAGTAAAATAAAAGAAACCCCACAAAAAGCTAAAGCCAATGGAACATTTACCAAGTATTTGTGTTAGCAGCTCACTTGTTGGTAACACTGTTTCCATGCTCCCAGGGGCTCAGCAAGTGCCTTAGTTAGGGTTTACATAGCTGTGAAGAGACACCATGACCAAGGCAACTCTTACAAAAGGCAACATTTAACTGGGACTGGCTTACAGGTTCAGAGGTTCACTCCATTATCAGCAAAGCCACACCTCTTAACAGTGCCACTCCCTGAGTTGAGCATATAGGAACCATCACAGGTCCCCTGTAGAACCCTATTGTCTTTCAGGATTATCTCCCATACATACATACCTGTGCAATTAAATTCGGCTCATTTTTCTCCAGTTTTTATTTTACATCTATTGGAAATCTATCCCATATTCATGGGCTTTTTAAATTTTATCTTTAACTGACATGTATCTGTGTGTGTGTTTACCAGGTGCCACGCAATATTTTGATACATGTATATCAAAATCAGGATAAACATCTTCTCTGTCACTTCAGATATCCATCATTTGTTTTGCGTCTGGGACTTCCCTAGTTAGCTTTAATTACCAATATGAGACAGCCTAGAGTCATCTGAGAGGAGAAGCCTTGATTAAGCAATTTCCCAGATAAGATTGCCCTATTGACCTGGCTGTGGGGTATTGACTCTGTTAACTGATGTAGGAGGGTCATGCCCACCATGGGAGGCTCCATTCCCTGGGCACATGGTCCTGAGCTATACAAATAAGGTAGCTAAACACAAGCCTGTGAGTAAGAAGCTGATGTCCTCTGTGGTCTTTGCTTCAACTCCTATTTATATGAGTTCGTGCCCTGTGTTCTCTTGATGATCAACTGTGGCCTGGATGTGTCAGCCATACTAGCCATTTCTGCCCCTAAATTGCTTTTAGTTATGGTGTTTGATCACAGTGGCAGAATAAAGTTAGAATACTCAAAATCCCCTCATCAAGAGTGTGTGTGTGTGTATGTGTGATGTGTATGTGTGCGTGTGTGTGTGTTGTGTATGGTGTATGTGTGTGTTGTATGGTGTCTGTGTATGATGTATGTGTGTGTGGTGTGTATATATGGTGTGTATGATGTATGTGTGTGTGGTGTGTGTATATGGTGTGTATGATGTATGTGTGTGGTGTGTATGATGTATGTGTGTGGTGTGTGTATATGGTGTATATGTGTGTGGTGTATATGTATTGTGTGTGTATGCATGTATATGTGTGTATGGTGGCTGTGTATGATGTCAGTGTGTGTGGTGTGTGTGTATGGTGTCTATGTATGATGTATGTATGTGTGGTATAGATGTATGTGTGTGTGGTGTATATGTGTGGTGTCTGTGTACGATGTATGTGTGTGGTGTATGTGTATGGTGTGTGTGTATGTGTGTATGGTGTGTGTGTATGATGTATGTGTGTGGTGTATGTGTATGGTGTGTGTGTATGTGTGTATGGTGTCTGTGTATGATGTCTGTGTGTGTGGTATGTGTATAGTGTCTGTGTATGATGTATGTGTGTGCGTGTATATGTGTGTATGGTATCTGTGTATGATGTCTCTGTGTGTGGTGTATGTGTATGGTGTGTGTGTGTTGTGTGTGTGTGTATGGTGTGTGTGTATGGTGTATGTATATGATGTCTGTGTGTGTGGTGTGTGTGTATATGGTGTCTGTGTATGATATCTGTGTATGTGGTGTGTGCATAGTGTCTGTACGATATATGTGTGTGTGTGTATGTGTGTATGGTGTCTGTATGATGTCTGTGTGGTGTGTATGTATGGTATGTGTGTGTGGTGTGTGGTGTATGTGTATGGTGTGTGTGTATGGTGTATGTATATGATGTCTGTGTTTGTGGTGTGTGTGTAGTGTGTGTGTGGTTTGTGTGTATGGTGTATACATATGATGTCTGTGTGTGTGGTGTGTGTGTATGGTGTGTGTCTGTATGTGTGTGTGCATGTGCATGTGTATCCATGTACAAGTGCACATGCCTGTGGCCAGAAGATGAGGTCAAGCATATTTCTCAATCATTCTCTACTCTTTTTTTTTTTTTTTTGAGGCAGAGTCTCTGACCCTGGAACTCACTGACTTGGTTAAACTGACTGGCCAACAAGGTCCTTCCATTCCTCCCCCACTGCTGTGATTACAGGGTGTGCCACAGAACCCACCTTTTACCAGAGCGCTGAGGGTCTCATCTCAAGTCCTCATGTTTGTACAGCCAGTACTTCATAGACTGAGTTTAAGGGGTGGAGAGCTCGACTCTTCTTCTAGCTATCTTAAAATATACATTAAATTTTTGCAGGCTGTGCTCAGCCTGTGGTACCATAGACCCCTAGATTTGATTTCTCCCGTGTAATGTCTTCAGCTCTGTGCCTCCTTATCTATCCAAACTTTCCCCCACCTTTTTCTTTCCCAGCCTCTCTTGACCTCTGTTTCAAAAGATCTCAGCTAAAGGATACAGTAGAAAATTATATTCCTCCATTACACTATTCTTGTGGTTAACATAGAGTGCTACTCAAAGATTATTGCCAAAATAAATCAATTTCCTAATAGAAATTCAGAGCTGTATAAAGGTCTTCAGAGAGTAACTACAGTGGGAAGGAGAGGAAGCGCCCTGCATTGGTCAGAATCCTCCTCTCTGTGTGCAAACAGCAGGGAAAACACGAGGTAGAGGAGGGAGGGTTCCCTCGGCTCACAGTCACAGCCCTTGACAGTGGGGAGGGGGTGGAACAGTGAGCACCACCACAGCCAGGGAGTGGTGGGAATGGGGCGGAACAGAGGGAGGGAAGAGAGAGACAGAGACAGAGACAGAGACAGAGACAGAGACAGATAGACGGAGACAGATAGATAGACAGAGAGAGACAGAAGCTGACAGACACAGACAGACAGAAACAGGGAAACAGAGAAATAGAGACACACAGAGACAGACAGACAGATAGACAGAGACATAGAGACAGAGACAGACAGAGACAGGCAGAAACAAAGACAGAGACAGACAGACAGAAACAGGGAAACAGAGACAGATAAAGAGACACACAGAGACAGAAAGACAGACAGAGATAGAGAAACAGAGACAGAAACAGAGACAGAGACAGACAGACAGAAACAGGGAAACAGAGACAGATAAAGAGACACACAGAGACAGAAAGAAAAACATACAGAGACAGATACAGAGACACCCAGACAGAGAGACAGGCAGATAGATAGACAGACAGAGACAGAGACAGACAGAGACAAAGACAGTCAGAGACAGAGACAGACAGAGAGACAGAGACAGAGACAAAGACAGACAGAAACAGGAAAACAGAGACGGACACAGAGACAGACAGATATAGAGAGACAAAGACAGAGACAGAAACAGAGACAGACAGAAATAGGGGAACAGAGAGACAGAAACAGACAGACAGACAGACAGACAGACAGAATGCCTGCCCTAGTAGGCTTCCTCCTCCTCCTTCCATTCCCTCCAGTCAGCCCTGGCTTAAGGGATGGCATCTCCATACCCACTTTCAGGGTAGATCCAGTTAATCATCTCTGAAAACTTCCCACAGACACCTCAAGCAGTGCCCAAGTCAGGGCTCAGTTTAACCATGGGGCCAGACCGCTCCATGGGTAGAAAGGAAGGTTTACTGAGGATAAAGCTGCCGAGGGCATCTCTCTGCGGGGAAGGCTGGGGCAAAGTGGTAGAAAAGCAAGAGGGTTTTAGGTGAGTCTGCAGGGTGGGTCTCTGAGCTGAGGCAGGCTGTTCAGACTGACTGAGAACTAGACAGCCTTGCCATAGGTAGTTGAGGTCAATTAAGGGATGTTCCTGGTGATCTGAAACCCACCTGTGAGCTCTGTTACTCAATAACAGTCCTATTTTACCCAGTCGGAGTCTTTTATTTAGGGCACTGCCACTCAGGGGGCCACTTTGGAGGTAACACAGCGTGCGTCTCTAATCTCAGAAGTACTTCCCACTCCCATCAAGGTAGCAATCAATACTGAACGTCAGTGGCAACCCGGGAACCACAATAGATACCAGGATGGATACCAGAGCTGTTGGTAAAACATCCCATGTGCAAGTCACAGGCCGTCGCCACTGTCCTCAGAACGCAGACACCTCTGAGTTGACCTCTGTGAGCCTGTGCGGAGCTTCTTCCCAATGTTGACTTTAACCTTCACCTTTCTCTGTGCTTGCCCTGGGCACAGAGGCTCTGTCCACTCTGCTGAATCCTTTAAGCAAAGGGCTTAAGTTATGTTTTAAGTTTTAATTACCATGCCTAAGGGTAGAACAAAAATGCCTGTAACCTGGAAGCCCAACAACAGGTAACTTCCTGGAATGCTGGGGGCCTGTTGTTCAGTAGACAAGGCTGGCTGCTCCAACCACACAGATGTGCTTGATCACACGTAGGCAGGAGGTATGTCAGGATCTATGCTTGCCCCTGGCTGGACAAGGGCAGACGTGCATGGGCTTGTGGGTTTTACTTTTACATGTACCCAACTAACGGAATTTGGCATAATTCTCTGGGAATCTTAAGTATGGATTCCAGAGAGAGAGAGAGACAAACAGAGACAGAGACAGGTAGACAGACAGACAGAAACAGGGAAACAGAGAGACAGAGAAAGATAAAGAGACACACAGAGACAGACAGATACACACAGAGTGAGATGGACGGACAGACAGAATGTCTGCCCTAGTGGGCTTCCTCTTCCTCCTTCCTCCTTCCTCCATCTGGACCAGGCCCATGTCCATTTCCTTGACCAGTAAACCTTGCTTCAAATTTGGCTCAGAAATTGTAGTGGCTTCATTCTTGCCCAGTGGGATTAACAGAAACCATCCAAACTGAAGGAGAGTTAAGGAGCCCTGGGCCTGACAGTTGAATTTCAGAGGGAAGAGTGGGCTGTGGGCTGTGGGCTGTGGGCTGTGGGCTGTGGGCTGTGGGCTGTGGGCTGTGGGCTGTGGGCTGTGGGCTGGGTTTCCTCTCATTTCTGCATGTCCTTACCCTGGGTATCTTGCTCTCAGACCCTCTGTCTGTCCCTCTCTCTTTCTGTGTCTCTGCCTTTCTGGTATCTATTTCCTTTCCTCTTTAAACCATCCTTGCAGGGAAGGAAGAACGTAGCCGGGTGGGGAGGACAGACAAGGCGGCTGCTCCAGGTCTGAAGATGAATGCGTTGGAGACTTGGTTTTCACTTTGCCTGGAAACACTAGCCCGTGCTCCAGCAGGGTTGTCTCATCCAGGACACCGAGTCCGTGCTCCCAGCAAGAGGCACAGTGAGACGGGGGCTAGCCGACCCTCTGCGGCAGTGGCTGACTTGAGTGGTGGATGAAGTGGAGCCTCCCTCACCAGAACAGCAGAATCTGCATTTTATCATCTTCATCTCATAGCCTCGTTAACTCCAGATTCATTTTTGGGGAAAAAAAATCTGTCTTGTAATATGAAATTAATGTCATACCATTTCCTGGGAGTTCTCTTCTGCCGTTAAAGAGTTTTCTGAAGTCTTAGGGAAAAAAATATCCACAGGCCTGAGGCCTGGATGTGTTGCTGCTCCCTCTTGGCCTAGCAGAGTGTTTCTGGGGAGTCACGGTTCTGACAACGCCACCTGGAGAAGGCCGAGAAGCCAACCCGACACCTGGCAAAGCACATAGAGCTGGGGTCATTCACTTTGTCACACAGGCCAGCCCTCCCTGGGACAGGAAAACCCTGCCATGTCTGTGCCACCTCACCCAGAAATGTAGACACCACCGTATCTATGTCCCCAGCATGGCACAGGGGTGGCCTCTGGCTGGGATCCCAGTGTTTGTTGGTAGGTGATTTTCTGAGCTTGCTTTCACAGCGACGGGTGTGGAGTGTACAGGAAGACTGCGGTGCTGCGGAAAGTCTCTGTCTGTCTGTCTGTCTCACTCTGTGTGTGTGTGTGTCTGTCTCTGTCTCTCTGTGTCTGTGAGTCCCCTCACATCTCTCAGGACAGATTCTATGTGTCAGCTCTCAGAACATCTGGATGCACTTCCCTTGCAGAAGCTGAGCAGCCCTCCCTGGCCTTAGCATGGGGGGAGGAGGGGGAGCTGCACTCTGCTGTATTTGGTGAGGAATGCCAGTCCTTTCCTGACAGGTTAATTAATATTCATTATTCAACAGGGGAGAAAATGCTGAGTTGTTTATGGTTGGTTCATTAGTTTTAGCCAAATAAAGGATAAACATAATTACTTTCATAAACTACCATGACAGCATCTAGAAACTATGGGGGGGCGGTGTTGGAAAGGATGCCCTGGGTGGGGGTCCCTGAATGGGACTCTGGGTTCTTAGAGTCTCCTGGTAATGGCTTCCCAAGTGTCTCCATCTTGGGTTCCTGCTCTTCCTGTTCCATTCTCTATGGCATACTTCTCAGCACCAACAATATAATTCCACATGGCTCTTGCTTCTTTATTTCTTTATGTGTATGTTGAATTCTGCCTCACCAACACACACACACACACACACACACACACACACACACACAAAGTTGGACCCACCTTAAGCTATGCTACAGAAATGGGAGGAATAGTTATCCTTTTAATGAGAGAGACAGAGACAGAGAGAGAGAGAGCTGATGGCCAAATGCCTTGTAACAAGGTACCCAGTAG
This sequence comes from Mus pahari, assembly GCF_900095145.1. Lineage (NCBI taxonomy): Eukaryota > Metazoa > Chordata > Mammalia > Rodentia > Muridae > Mus > Mus pahari. The sequence continues at coordinate 104,023,727 of NC_034595.1, read as the reverse complement.
CAGAACTGCCTGCCACCAGCTCATTCATTGGGCCCTGAAAGACCCCAGCAGGCAGAGCAGTCCCCATACCAGCCCTCCTTTCCAAGAGTCAGTGATACCTGCGTGTCCACCCAACCCGAGCTCCCACTGGCCTCCGTCTGAGCCATGTTTCCAATCCTAGCGCTGTACTGGGGCAGGTGTGGAGCCTTCCCAACGATGTTTTGTTACCACACTGTAAACTGCCCTCTCCATAGCTCCCTCCAGATCAGTGTCATCTGTGCCAGAGTTGCTGTCATGTGTGCACACGTGATATACACACACTCTGAACAGATTCGGCATACACGGAATATTTTGTTCTCACCTGTTTTCCAGCAACAGCCCCTCCCTTCTAATCCACCATTCTGTTGACTGTCTCCCTGGAGTGTAACCTGCCGGTCTTAACTACTGCATTCTAAAGGATGAGAAGAACACCCTCTTATTTCTCTCCCAGAATTCTCTTCTTCATTCCCTGTCATATCATAGACCACAGGCTTCTGGTTTTGTTTTATCAGCAAAGTTTCACCAGGCCCCTGAGCATCTGCTGACCTGGGTCACTAGACAAGGCTTCTCCAACGCAAACTGCCCTTGCCTGACTGTGCCCTCACCAGCCTGCTGCGTTGTCTGTGTATGGCCAGTGATGCTCAGCCATGAACACCCATCTGGGATGGTGACCCCCACACTCTGATGTCACAGTAAAGAAGAAAGACATGACATTGTCTCCTCCCTGAAGAGTTAATCCACCAGGCCAGGCCAGTTGCCTAGACAGGGGACTAGCCCTGGGAAGTGACCTCATATCCACCTTAAGTTGTGCTAAGTGGATGGGAGGAATAATTATCCCTTTAATGAGATATTGTGTTCTTCTTTCCCTGAAGCTCTACCCAGTACCATAGCCTCTACAAGCCATTGTTGCAGTTCCCCCGGGTCTGTTCACCTTCTTAAATCTTTGCTTTCTTCCCCACAGCCACTGAGTTTCATAGCCGGTCCACTCATAGGCTTTCCTTTAAACTCTTATGAAATTGTCCTTGGGTTTCCTTTTTCAATCTGTTCTTAAAATCTTTCATTAATAAGACCAAGGACCCTAAGAGGGGACCCAGATTTCCCCAGTAACAGCTGGGGACTCTAGCAACCAGTGACACCCCCTCTCCCCCCAGCTTCAGTGGCCAATTCCAGAAATCAGAACCTGAACTTCATAAGGGAGATGGCCTGCCAGGTCCCATGCTACAGCCAGGGCGCTAAGGCATGTTCACAGCAGCTCTGAACCTGCCCTTCAGTTAGAAGGCCCCTGCCTTTGGGAGTCTTCTTCCTAGACAGAGAGGCAGGCTGATATGTATGCAGATGTGGTAAACAGAGAAAGGAGAGCAAAAAACCCCAGCTTCTGTTTTTTAAATGTAATCAACGTAACAATTGTTATACTAAAATACAAGGAAGTAAGCAGAGCTGAAAACACAACAAAGGCCTCGGAGCAGGAGAGCAGATGTTGAGGCACGTGGCTGCTGCCCCTGTGCGCCTGCGCTCCATCAAACAGCACCTTCCTGCCCTGCCAAACCTTTCCCTCCGTGCAATCACTTAACTCTTAGAAACTCAGTCAAAAGCAACTGGTGGGTGGGTGGCTGGCTGGCTGGGTGTGAAAACCAATCACTTAAAAACCAGACTCTGTGGGTCCTGCTGGCCTCCGTGTCCCTCCAGCGAGTATCGGGTGCCAGGGCCTTGAGATGGGCCCATCTGCTCCTCCTCTGCTCCGGGTGTAGCATCTGGTGTGCTCCTTCCCCCCTCATCAGGCTCTGCAGCCTTTGTGTGAGCACTGAGGATGATCTCAGTACCTGGGCACCTGCATTCGCCCCAGCAGTCACGTGATCATCCGGATAACGGACCACCCTGGCCCCTGGAGAGCCAGCCCATCTAAGCCGTGATTTCGGGTGAGGATGATGACCTTGGCTCAGTGAATAAAAGTATTCAGTGACTCCTCAGCAGATGGATGGTGAACCAAACATAATCAATAATAATAAGTAAAGACATAAACGTGACCATCTATAATTATGAAAACCGAATGTCATCATAAAGCAATCACAGCTTTGATTCGTTAAAAAACAAATAATGTCTCTAATGCCTCTTAAAGAAGGAAAGGGGTGAGTGTGAACCCCCCCCCCGTGATTATCACCCTGAAACTACACAGAAGTTCCGCTCCAAATGCTGGATACATTACATCAGGGTGTCTCAGATGGCATTGTCTGGCGTCTTCATGAAGTGTCTGTGGAAAAGCTCAAACATTTGATTGGCTCTGGCGTAAAGAAAGCTGAAAGACAGTTCAGTTGGTAACCTGGCCATTCGAATAGATGCCAAGGACCTGAACTCAGTCCCCAGAACTGGAGTGTGGGTGATGCTAGCCCTGAGAGCTCACTGAGAGGTGGAGACAGAAAGACCTTCTTCCGGGCCCTGGTTCCAAGGAAAGACCCTTCCTTGAGAAAATAAGGTGAGGCTGGAGGGATGTCTCATGCTGGTGCCGTAGAGGACGAGAGTTTGATTCCCAGCATCCAGCACAGATGCTCACAACCAACTGTTAACCCAAGCTCTAGGGGCATAAGACACATGTGCACACACATATATATGCGCACACTTAAAAATAACAAAGTAAATAAAGCAAATATGATGTCCAGCCTTGAGGATGGCAGCTGGGGGACTAAGAAGGTTGGGAAGGAGGAACTCACAGAGGAGATGCTACTGTCTACACCCCTCTCCCTCTCCCTTCCTTTTCCCCTCCCCAAGGCATCTGCCAAATTCACAGAGGTGACAAAGTAAGCCAAAGGCTGGGCAGCCTTGAGAGAGTCACAAGGGACCAGAGACAACTCTCTCCAGTCTCAGGGCACCTTTAGTACCAGCATGTGTTGTTCAAGTCTGACTGATCACTCAGATAACCATCCCAATAACAATCTGAGATCTTAACACTTAAGGGGATTAGGAACTTAGTCCACTTCTTATGCTAAGTACTTGGAGGTAATATCTGATCTCACAGGGTGAGGGCTCAGTCCACAGTTCAGACTCCAACTTCAAGACAAGACCTCCTGAGACAGCCTGGGTTTCTGGACAGCTTCCTTGAGTTAATAGTTTGCCAAAAGGCTCACAAAATGCCTTTAGTCCCAGCACTCAAGAGGCAGAGGCAGGTGGATCTTTGAGTTTGAGGCCAGCCTGGTCTACAGAGTGAGTCCCAGGACAGTCAGGGCTACACAGAGAAACCCTGAGTCAAGAGAAGTAGTTGTCTGGAGAAAGTGAAGGGGAGGAGGTGGGGGAGGGGAAGGCAGAGAGAGAGAGAGAGAGAGAGAGAGAGAGAGAGAGAGAGAATAAAGAACTTAGACAATGAAACAAAATTCATTAACAAAGAGACAAATAGAAACTGAAAATTCCTGTGATCAATATTCAAAACTCTGTGAATGGATTTAATAATAGATTAAACACAAATGAAAATCATAAGTCTGACTCGGAACACTGATCAGAAGTAAAGACACAGAATGAAATATCAAGAGAGATAAGAAAAGTAGGGAGAAAGGGGAAAACCTGGGGTGGTGACAGAGGACAATACTCAAGTCTTAGCTGAGCCACAGAGCACACAGGACGAGGGCAGCAGCAGGATAAACAGAACTGAAGCTGCATGAGGAGACAGAGCTGATGTCAGGGCACAGAAGGGGCAGGAAAAGCAGTGGTGTGAGCCTGGACACGAGTGCTGGCAGCAGAAAGACAGAAGGCTTCACACAGGAGCAGCTTCACCCCACAGGCTGAGGCAAGACAGCTGTCAATCAGGAACTCTGAGAGCAGGGAGGTCATTATCAAGAATGCAAGTGAAAGAATTCCAAAATACAGGAGTAGCTCATCTTTAGCCCTCATTAGTGGAAAGGCTGAGCTGGAGATGTGCACACAGATACAGCAGCTGGGGGAGGAAAGCCAGAGCTGAGCTTTGTTAAGTCCTCCAGAGGTACTGGTGACATCAAACTCTGGCAAGCCAGTGAAAAGAATTGTTGACATCTGTGGTAACTACTGAAGACATAGTCAAGGGCCAGTGAGATGGCTCACAGGGAGAGGTGCTTGCAGCACAAGCCTGACAACCTGAGTTCAAACCCAGACCTGGTGGAAGGAGAGCACTGACTCCTGCCAAGTTGTCATCTGACCCCCTACCCATGAGCTGAGACACATATGCACATATGTAATGAGCTGTGACACACATCCACATATGTAAATAAGTAATGTTGAGCTAAAGTGACCCTAGGAGTTGAATTGAGTAAGAAAGTATCTGGTTTTTTTCTCTGCTTAATAAGAGATCTCAAGGTCAAATGTATCTGATAAGCCCATGGCGATCTTGCTACAAAGCCCTGCAAGCTAATTCCTGCAGTAGCACACTGATAAACAAGGCTTTAGCAGGGAGGATTCCATCCTGGCTAATGGAACAAAAAACAAAAATCAAAAAACAAAAAACCCTAGGACAAAGTTGTTTATTTAACCAGGATGACTTAGCTTTCCTCAGTGGATAAGTTGGTGTGCTGAGCTCTAAGGATGGCTGCACTGTCTTTGTTACATATGCTCTGCTCTGTTATGCCATCACCTCTTCAAATGAAGATGTCCCTGTGGCCTGCCCAACACACACCCACAGCTAGTAGAATTAGAGAGGCTGAGATGAGAGGGTATGCCACGTGTTTCTAGGTCAGAACCTAGAATTACCTACTAAGTTTTATGCTTGTTTCCATTGACCAGGTTTTAGTCAGACACCCACAGCTAGCTGCAAGAGAGGCAGGAAACAGAACACCAGCTAAGCTAACCTACAGGTGTGTTACATTACTAGAAAAAGGGCACAGGTGTTGAGGAGCAGGAGAAAAGCCTGGCCTTCTGCCTTCCGCTTCTCCTGATGCCTTAGAAGCAACATTAGCTATCAAGTACAAGGAAATTATAACTAAGTTAAAAATAAAGCCTTTTAAAGTCAGGAACAAAGTTGCCTGCTGCTTTCAATGGCTTTACAAGGCTATCATTTCTGTGCTTGAGAACAGAATGATAGTTAGAGAATGTTTTCTCTTAGACCAGTACCCAAGCAGCTGGTGTATACAAGAAAATGTTCCATGGAGGTCTGGACAGGATGGCCCATACACGTCCCAGGCCTGTTTGGGAACAGTGGTGTAGCATGCTGGGAACCTTGGGGATTTGGAGAAGAAAGACCAGATGTGCATGGAACTTACCTATGTAAGAAAGATGGAGGTGGCTGCTTTTCAGCATGAAGCATACAAAGAGTTCATCGGAGTCACAGATAGACAATAGGTGATAGGCAATAAGACCCTCTCTCCTCCAGATGGTGACTGGGACCTGAGTGAATCAGAACATTGAGTGCTGGAAAGTTATAGGAGGTCTGTCTCATGATTGGGCCATGATCATTACATAAGGCTTTGAGTCCAGGGAGGCAAGCCCTGGCCTATGGGAAGAAAAGACTGATGGGAATGTTTGCGTCTAGAGGGGGCACTTTAAAAACACCATTGCTGCCAGGTCAGCACACGCCCACTGTGTCTTCTCTCTGAGCTGGTATCCCGTTCTGCAGAATTGCATGTTAAAAGCTGCTGTGTTTAGCTGTTTTCCTGGGTTTGTTAATATCTCCCCCCCCCCAACAGCTGTGGGCACTTCTAAACATTGCCGAAGCCCCTCCGTTCTAAGTCCCATTCTAGGATACTGGCTAATTAACGTAGATATCGACCACCTCTTGTGGACACTGTCTCCTGAGCGTGGATACTAGCAACTTCTCTTAGTGGCTCAATTTTCCATGTCTAGATCTGCTCCTCCCCTAAGCCAGCACCCCTCCAGGTACCTCATTAATAGCTGTGCTTTCAAAGGCACCTAACAGAAGCCTCCGGGCGCTTCTCTGCACAAGGACTCTCATTAGTGGCGTGGGCCAGGTGATTATTTATATCGCTTCTATAATTAAAAATTCTGAGAGCTAATTACAATTATCCATCAGTGTTTGTGCATGCCAGGACTGGGGATCGGCACCGCCCTCCTGACACTCCTTCTCTTCCTGCTCTAGCTCCTTCCAGGACAAATCTCTTTCTTGGTGAAACTCCATGCAGCCCGCTCTGCTCTCCAGCATGTTGAGTTCCCCGTAGCTCCCCCACACTCCCAGCTGTCAGAAGAGCTATTTGTTTGTCTCTCTGAAACAGGGAGGCAAGTGCCAACAATTGCTTCATCGACACCTCAGCTATTCAAACAAACACGCGCTAGACTAGGATCGCTCAGCTCGCAGGCCCGCGCCTGTTCCTGGCTTCATCCTGTCCTTCCTTGAAGGGCTCTCCAGTGCCGCCTGGCAGGGCCTCTAGGTGTCGCTTGTAAACACCGCATGTAATTAGTAGCCATTAGTTCCAGCAGAGGCTCAAACAAGGAGAAAACCCAAAATATGAGAAGTTCCATTTAATTAAGGAAGCTGCATTGAGAGGCCTCCACGGACAAGCTCTTCTCTCGAGTTAATTGTTAAAACCTCCGACAAGCTGACAGAGACATTTGCACGCGGAAGAAACGCATTGTCCAGAGCCCTCTTCCGCACTACAGCTTCCTCATTGCGGTCATCACAACATATTGGCGGTGAAGCCTGCCTCCACCCCATACAAGATCATCCGTGCTGCCCAGGAGAGTCCATGCTGGGCTCTCTCAAGGCTAGCTTCCCGCACTGCCGTAATTTCACTTTTGGAAATTACAAACAGAACACACATACACGCGCGTGTGCGCGCACACACACACACACACACACACACTCACGCACACATACACACTCCAGGCTTCTATGCCCACAGGAACTCTGGTTTAAAGTGACATCTGTCAAGGAAAGTCCCACTCCAAGAATTTGGCTGAAGGAAGCTTATGCATTTGACAGCCAGCATCTTGCAAGGTTGGAAGAGAGAGTTTCTCCTCTTTCAAAACTTGCGATGACCAGCAGGATCTATGTGGAAATAAAGTTTATTAAAAATGAATAAATGCGCCCAGTGGCTGAAAGTGGCTGGCAACTTTTTACCTGCCTGCTTTCTGCATTCTAAGTGGGAGGGCGGGCAGGCCACTACCCAGATGTGTGTACGTTTATGTCAGGCACTTTAGGGAACAGTGGTGCCTCCGCAACCCCCTCCTCCATGCTCCACAAGAAGTACTTTGCTCTCCTACAGTGAGAACATAGAAAGTAGGGGAGGTGGAAGGCAGGGATGCCTGGGAGAGAGGAACAGGTGACACTTCCTGTCAACGCAGCCAAGAAAAAGACCCCAGGAGCATAAGGACAATCCAGGCTGGTTCTCAGGTCTGCCTAGCTTAGGGTGAGTCCCACAGTTCCTGTAAAAGCCTTGAGCACTTACAGGGGATCCTAGAAATAACCCAGTAAGGACAGTGACAGACAGCTGTAGTTGACAAGTGTTCTGTGTTTCTTACCATTGAACTCCATTTCTCCAATATGCTTCAAGTGAGGCACAGTCACATGACTTGTGTTAGCCCATGGGAGGTGACCAGTGTGACATGTGTGGACTCTGGTGAAAGCCTTTGTCTCCCATGATGACCAGAGACATTACAGAGAGAGTGGGACTATGGAGAAAATAAGAGATCCCTCTGTAAATATGACCTAACAGAAGCTGGGCTTGAGATCTTAAAATAGGACCAAGGGGCTGGAGAGATGGCTCAGCGGGTCAAAGTGCTGACTGGTCTTCCTAGAGGTCCTGAGTTCAATTCCCAGCAACCACATGCTGGCTCATGACCATCTGTAATGGGATCTAATGCTCCTTCTGGTGTGTCTGAAGACAGTGACAGTGTACTCACATACATGTATAACATAAATAAATAAATCTTAAAAAAAAAAAAAAAAAAAGAACCAGGATCAAAGGCAAATCCAAGAACAGAAAACCTCCAGCAGGAAATGGCGGAGGACCACTGCAAAAGATGCTCCCTCGGAGCACTCTGACGGTCCTGGGATAGGGTTGACTTCTTTATGTATTTATTTACTGGTCGCTGCAATGACACTGGGTGCCGTAGACAGCAGAGATCAGCCTCACAGACGAGGAGAGAAGGATCAGCTCACAGAGCTGATGACAGAAGAGCCACTCCTGGAAAACTCCCAGGAAGGGAAAACTTCACAGGACATACGGATCAGGCAGGAAGAAGAGCGACACCGGACAGGGGCTCCAAAATTCAAGATAAAAGAAAGAGCAGACGCTGTGCAGGCATCTTAACAACAGTGGCACACAGGCACAGGAAGTGGTGGTGAGGGCCGGGGAGACAGACTTAGTGATCAAGAGAGCTGATGGGTGCAGAGGGAAACCTGGGCTTGATTTCCAGCACACACACACACACACACACACACACACACACACACACACACACACACGGCAGCTCACAACCTCCTATAACTCCAGTCCCATGGGATCCAACACCCTCTTCTGGCCTCTACAGTGGGGTTGAGTCACACATGCGGGGTGGGCAAAACTCATACACTTCGATATAACAACAAATGAAGATTCTTTAAAAGGAGAGGAAGGGCCAGGAAACTGTAGGGTGAGGAAGTCAGGTAGATCCAGGAAGTTTGTTGTGAATGTGACCAAAACACACTGTATGACAGTCCCAAAGAATTTATTAAAAAAATTTTTCTTAAACCAAGTACCTTTCATATTAGCAGGTTAGCTTTCCTTCTCCATGCCCCTCCTTGACAGAACCCTCTCCCCCTTCCCCATTTAACCTCCTCACAGCCCTCCTAACACTACCCTCTCCCCTCATCCCTTCCATTTAACTTTCCTACTTCAGTTTCTTCTTTATAACAATATATTCTGTTTTTCCTTCCTTGGAGCAAACAGTAAAGGCCTTTTGAAAACTCCCATGGAAGCCTACAACTATGGAAGTTTCTGGAGTCACTGTGCAGTGAGGGAGGCAATTCCCCAACTAGACGGTAACCAAGTAAAACTCCAAGTAACAGAAATGAGTTAAATCTTGTTCAGTCACTAACCAAGGGGGTCCCAGAGACCTCCGAGCGCCACAGACTTGTCAATTCTGTGGCTCACCCTCCACACCCTGATAAGACCCCATTGCTAAAGGTACAACTTAATTACAACACAGAACATGGATAAACCAAGCTGGTGCCCAACTAGAGGCTTCACCCCTACGGACTAACATTTGTCTTGGAACAGAGCCTGCACACTACCAGGGGATAGAAAGAATCGCCAATATCACCAACCTATAAACCCCGTGACACACAACTGTGACTTCCCTGCAGGAGATCTGCTGCAACCATGTTACAGGAGTTACCATTTGAAACTGGCAACTTTTAAGAATTATACTTAAGGCCACTCCATGAGATGGAACCCATGCCTGACTCTACTAAAGTGGCCAAGAACCTGAGACTAGATAGGTTAGGGACCCAGTGCCACGACCGGCCTTGACCAGCAAGAACGACGCGACACCTGAGATCCTTCTCAACAGCACTTTATTCAGGAACGCCTTTCATGATGCTACAGGGAACACTAATGGACTAGCAAGGCCACCCTATATACTGGAGCGTTTACTGCCCAGGTGCTCTGTGTCTTACTGTTGCCACGGGATAGGCTAAAGCAAGAATCACTTCAATAACATAAGGCTGGGCAAAGAGGACTTGTGCTGAGTCATTATTATTACCAGATGGGCAGTGGAAGCCAGCGCCATCCTATAATGGCGAATGATATGGCTCGCAACAACCCAGCAATACAGTGATTCCCAATACCTACCCATGGGTCAGAGACCTGGTCAATCGCCAGCGGAGGAGCTGCTTCTCTTGTGTGCTTTTCTTGTTTTTATTTATTTTTTTGTCTTATTTCTTGTTTTAATTTGTCTAAAGAGAGAAAGAAAGAACACGAGGTTGGGTGGTAGGGAGGTGGGTGTATCAAGGTCCTAGATTCTAGGAGCATTTGATGGAGAAGAATGTGATCAAAGGTTTTAAGGCCAGCAAGCACAATTAAGTATACTTGACAAATGCTAATATTCCAAAGCCACCACCACTATTTTAAAAATCATACAAAACAGCTTTGAATTTAAGAACTGTCCCTCCCCTCACACACACACACACACACACACACACACACACACACAAAGGATCATTCACAGAGATGCCAATTCAAATGACCTGGAAGGTGTTGCCATTCTAAAGACACACATGGATCCTAAGTAGATGAAACCAAATTGTTTTTAAAGTAAAGAAATATTTAAAAGTATTTTATTTGGTAAAATATAAAATAGCATATAAAGACTATTATTATAAGCATTTGTTAAGAACCTGGCTTGCTGGGTGTGTAGGACAGAGCATTTAAGAGAATATAGAGTTCTAGATGCTTGGTAGATGCTTGGTGTGGTATCCTGAGTCTCAACAAATAATGAAGGATCAATGCTATCTGAACTACCTGCGGAAATAAAACGAATGTTAGGAGTTGAGTTTTACGTATGACAATGAGAACCATTAATGTCTGGATATCAGGAAATGAAGCAAGCAATTCTTCCATCACAAAGTAAAGCCACAATAGAAATTAGAATTGAGATTTTTAAATGCTGAAGGAGTACAGACTAAAAACAGAAGGGTCGTTTCCGGAAGCTTTGCTTGCGGGAGTTGGAAGACAAGAAAGCCGGAAAGTTAAGAAGGAGATGATTCAACTGTAGGAAGAACATGAATACCAATAAACACACCAGAAACAAATGTCAGATATTAATATGTACAAGGAAAGATACTAGAGTCAGATAATAAAGACGGAGACTCGGGCTGGGAGACAGCTCAGTACACAAAGTGCCTGCAGCACAAGCTCAAGGCCTGAGTTTGGATTCCTAGAATCCATGTAAAATAATTGCAAGTGGGGTGCAGTCCTGTGAGCCCAGCACTACATACTGCAGTCATACTGTGCCCCAATATGTGTAATTACTATGTGGCAAATTAAAGTAAAGTAAATTAATAAACGTAATGGCCCTGTATAAAAATAAGAACAATTTATTAATGATACTTAAAGTCACTCACATATATACATGCCTGCAAGCACACAACCCACACTAACACACACACACATACACACATGCTTGCAAGAATATGACCCATACAAACACACACACATACACATGCCTACATACATACAACCCACCCTGACAAGTATACATATTGCACACACACACACACACACACATACATGCAAAGACTCAACTGTATGCATAATTTTTTTTACAGCCTACTTTAATAAAGGTTCAACCTCCCCTCTAGGCCAACACCACCAGAAGTAGGGAGAAAGAAAGATTAGGATAGGGGGAAGTGGACCTGTTTAGAAATAGTTCTTTGGGGGCAATTCCAATATTCATTGTTCTCAGTTCAGTCCACTAGCAAACACCAAACAGGAATCAACACCTGCAGACCAGTCCACTCACCAGACACCACACACAAATCAGCAAGGGCACTCAATCCAGAAGATGCTTCAAGGCTCGTGAACTGCCCAAGTCTACAGAAGCAGCAAGAAACAACAGGAACCTCATGAGAAGTTCTGTGGTGAGTTTCTCTCTATGACATCAACACAAATGAAGCTCAACAATGCAATGTAAGGCGAACCAATACATGTGTGCTGTCAGTGAAGACTAGCAAGACGAAGACAGTGGGTCGAGTTCCCACTGCCTGTGGGGGTAATATATATTCCTTCTAAACATCATGAGTCCTTTCACAAAACATCCTTTCATCTGTGTCTGCTTCAGGAAAACAGTCTTTCCCATGTCTACTTCAGCAAAACATCCTTTCACCTGTGTTCCCCAGTAGGACATCATTTGGCATAACTGACTTTCCAAAGAAACCAGGAGTTTCCACTTCACTCAACAATGCCAAAACAACAACAAAAAACAAAGATTTGAGTCTTCAGTCTAAAAAAAATAAGTAATCTTGACAAGATTCATTATTACAAAGGGAGAAAAGCATTACTGAAAAATAAGGATTTTTACAAATGAAAATACAGAAAGCAAATAAATTCACTTCACAACATTAAAAATGTAAATGAGTTAAAAGTGAAAAAAAGGTATGCGTGTTGGGGGCAGGGCACACACCTTTAATCCCAGCACTCAGGAGGTAGAGGCAGGTGGATTTCTGTAGGTTCAGACAGGGACCCTGTCTAAAAGCAATTAAAAATCCCAATAAGGTGTCCAAGAAGTAATTTTTATATTTAAAAAAAAATCAACAAAAGATAGCACGATCAAATGCCAACAACTCGTTGGCCAAGGCTAAACAATGGACAGAGATTACGGCCCCCACTTCCTCTTTAAGATTTAATCTTGTGTGTGATTAGACCAAACCATGAGTGAGGTCTCTCCTCTCCCTCTCCCTCTCTCCCTCTCTCTCTCCTTCCTTCCTTCCTTCCCTCCCTCCCTCCCTCCCTCTCTAGCATGTTGATTCTTCGTTCCTCCTTCTGCATCTGCTAGCCTGACTACAGGAACTTGGGAGTTCCACCTCTTCTGCCCAGCCATTGGCTTGACTGCTAGCATCTTCACTGATCAATCAAGAACCAATTGGTGAACAGGACCTTCAGTGTTCACATGCTGATTGCCCATCAAAGCATCAGAACCACACATATATAATACATACACCACACACACACACACACCCTCTGCCCCAAATAAATATAAGAAGATAAAATGTACGAGCATAACATTAAGTCATTAGAAGCCAGTTTAATACTATGTCCATTTAGTAAAATAATAACACTAGGTTCACCCTAGGATCTATGATCTATTCAATCACAGACTCTTGGACCAGCAATGGTGCTGGATATGAATTTCAATTGATGGAGAGGGATTTAAATCCAATCAGAAAGTTACTCCCATGGTGTTTGCATCACTATGGCACCAGAAGGCTTGCCTTGCCAGGTCAGGGATTACTGTAGTTTACATGAACATGAAGTTCTACTCCTTAGGTGAAGAACTATTTGTAATTGATAGCTGCTAGGAGAGAGAGAGAGAGAGAGAGAGAGAGAGAGAGAGAGAGAGAGAGAGAGAGAGAGAGAGAGAGAGAGAGAGAGAGAGAGAGAGAGAGAGAGAGAGAGAGACTTCTAAGAGTGTCACTTTATAAGTCTATTATACTCCAATGGAAGGCCACATACCCAAGAATATATGGGCAGCACAAATTGAACTTTTTTTTAAAAAAAAAGGACAAAAGATTAAGCGAGTGGAAAGGGTGTGGATCTGAGAGGCATTGGGATAGTGGCTAAAAACAATCAAAATACATTGTATGAAATTTTCAAAGAACTAGTGAAAATATATTTAAGGAAAGAAAATGAAGTGGCCAAACACACAGAAACTATCAAAGAAATCCAGAGGTGAGAAGCAGGACACGGGATATGTCTAACAAAGGAAGTTGTGCCTGGTGGCCAAAATGACAGAGGGTACATGGGGACAGGGAACTGGCTCTGGCTCATCCTGGTCTCCTCTTGGTGGGAGGAGTATATGAATATTCATGTTATAGCCTAGGTCTTTAATCATTCATTCCTCTGCTCTCTTGTGGGTGTGCTGCAATTCATAGATCTACAGACTTTATAATGACACAGTAACACAAGTTCTGGAGGAAGCAATGAGGAACCATGACAGAGAGCCCAGTGAACGCTGTGGAAGGCCGGGAGCTTTCTCCAAAACCTTGGAGTTGGGAGGACAGGGAGGAGGGAGAAGATGCTGGACATTGGTTACAGCCTAGAGCTAGAGCAGAGAAGAGGGAGGGGAGGGGAGTTTGGAAAAGTGTGAAACGAGGGAAAAGGGAGTTGGATGCCCTCTCTGTCTGTGTAGTCTCTTCAGTGACTAGTGCACAGCATTGTCTAAGTCCCTGCCTACATGGCTGGCTCAAACTACCTGAAACAAATAACCTAAGCATGGAAGACAGATTTCTTTAGGCTTAAGGGTAGGGTCCATGGAGCCAGGGGTTTCATTCAGGAGCTTGGGGCAGCTGGTCTTAGTGAAACCCACGTTTAGGGTGGCTCTTCCAAGCTTCCGCTGATCTCTGTGGACATATCTGCTAGGCGATTCTAAGTCCTGTCAGGTCGACAATGCTTATCCCTCACCACGTCCATATGGCTTTGGAAGTAAACATTTTACGCTTAACGAAACAGTCTTCCATGCACTTAGGTGGCCAGAAAGTGTTCTGAGAACTGTTAAAACTCGGGATATTGTTGTTAATATTCAGTTTCTTCTATTAGGTTGACCAGATGAACACAGCGAAGATCTAAAGGAAGATGGCCTGCTCCTAGGAATGTAGTCCTCCTGAAATCAAACTCAAGAGGCCAAGCTGGGTGACACTAAGTCCCTCCTTACCCACTCCTCTATCACCAGCTAGGCCCTCCCCACAGGACCCTTTACTCCCCACTCAGATAACCAAGGCTATGAACTTTAACAAAGGTCACTTGGAAAGCAAGCAAACAAATTAACCATTGTTAACTTGAATTTTTTCAAACCTTGTTTTTAATGATGGTTCTTAAACAATTTAACCTACCACTTCCTGTCTAGCCCACGACCCACCAGAGGAAGTGGAAAAGAAAGGATACAGGGGAAGTGGACATGTTTAGAAAGGTTCTTTGGAGCAACTCCCATCTGTGTTGTCTGGAAATCAGCAGTTCAGTTCACAGGTCAGCAGAGGCAGCTTGATCCACTCGCAAACACTTCACAGATACACCAGCAGTCCGGTTTGGAAAGTCAGGATAGCAAACAGGGATCAGCAGTGGTGGCAATACCTTGCAGGCCAGGCCTCAGCCTTGGCACAAGTCAGCAGGAGGGACCAGCAGGGACACCAGGAAAAGTTCTTGGCTGTGCCTCTCTCAGGGAAGTGAAGCTCAGTGAAGACTAGAGACCCCCAAGCATTACACAGCTAGCTCTATAAGCAACTACACAATGTAAAGTGGACCAGTACATGTGTGTTGTTAGCAAAGAATCCTTCATCACGTGTCCTTTCACATGCCTGCTTTAGCAGAACATCTCTCCTGAGTCTGCCTCAGTGACGCAGCATCTGCCTTTCACCTGTGTTCACGTCTGCTAAACTTTCCTTCACATGTTTGCCCCAGCCAAACACCATCCAACCACCTTTCCAAAGAACCATTAAGTTTCCACTTGAAACACTATCTGTCAGTCAGCTGTTAGCTAAATGTTGAAATCACTCCTCATCTTTTACTTCATCATTACTCTCTGCACTGCCAGAGTGAGTTCAGTGGCATCTGCTGGGCTGCCAGGTGTCTGAAGTTCACATGTAAGGAAACAGTATATCCAGAGGTATCCTATGTGTTAAGCATCCTAACACACAGCTCTTTGAAGATACAGCTGACAGAGCACCTTGGAAAAAGAACTCCAGGAAATGGTGCCGCTAGCAGTGAATGAGTCCTCCCACTTCAATCAGCCCAGTGAAGGCCACCTCTCAGAGGCATGCCCAGAGGCTGTCTCTGGGTGATTCTAGATCGCTGGGCTGCTTCAGGACTGCACTGTAAACTGCAGTGGGTAAGAGATTGGGCTCCACTCGGCACACAGCCTGGGCCAGGAGCAGGGTAGGGTCAGTGGGTAGAAAATGAGTTAGAGGAAAACTCAGAGGCAAGGAGTTCAGGCTAAACCTACCATGGATCTGGTTGCAGACAGGCAGGGTGAGCATCCCCCACGTAGGAGATGGCAGAGCCTGATCAGACCTGCAGCAGCTGTCAAAGATAGGGACTACTAGGCTCACGTGGTCCAGAGATACAGGTCTTCCCTAGGTTGTGCACTGATGGGTTAGAGGAGTCAAGCAGATCTAGTCTTTCCAAGCAGAGCCTCCATCTGCTACTTCACTCAGGGACATAGAATGGGCCTTCCACTGGACTGTAAACACACAGAACTTTGCTTGGCTTCACCCTTACACAGTCCAAGGCCCAAGCTATGGACTAATGTCACCTACAGTGGTCTGAGTCTTCCAGCATCATTTAACAACCAAAAATACCCCACAGACATTCCCACTGATCTAGGTGACTCACTTAGAGTTTCCTCTGAGGTTATTCTAGGATGTGTCAAACTGACAGTCTGACCAGCATGTAGCTGGTGAGAGGAGGACAGGAGGAGGAGGAGGAAGAGGAGAAGGAAGAGGAGGAGGAGGAGGAGGACAGAGGAGGAAGAGGAGGAAGAGGGAGGAGGAGGAGGAGGACAGAGGAGGAAGAGGAGGAGGAGGACAGAGGAAGAGGAGGAGGAGGAGGAGGAGAGAGGGGGAGGAGGAGGAGGAAGAGGGAGGAGGAGGAGGAGGGAAGAGGAGGAGGGGGGAGGAGGAGGAGGAGGAGGAGGAGGAGATGAGAGGGGGAGAGGGCTCGGGAATCTTTAATAATGATAAAAATTATAGACAAGGTTTTTATGTTTTGTGTGTCCCTGATTTTCCCATTTTCTATGGCGAGAGGCTTTCCTTGGTGACAAAATGTTCTTTAAAAGCAGTATAGGACTAGACATGGTGTCTCACAGCTACATTCCCAGAGCTGAAGAAAGTGAAGCACAGTTGTTAGCATTTAGAAACCAGACTGCACTTCAGTGAGAGCCCTTGCCTGGGAATGAGCAGACCAAAAATTGTGTCCTCGGTGACTGCTGTTTGACACATACTCATCCCATGCGTTAAAAATGGTTTCCCAGCCAAAGGTAAGACATGGGCTACCCTGCAGATAGATACCCGAGGGGACTTGGTAAGGCTTTGGTTTTGCTCTCATGATCTCTCATGACCGACTGGATGCCCCAGGAAGGGAGTGTTGCAGATGAAGCTGAGCTCCTTTTGTTGTTTCTTTTCTCCAAAGTGGGAGGAAAATCGATCTAAGCATACTGTGCGCTGTATGTAAGCGACCTGCCGTTTACCCAGAGCTTCCACGGAGCTGGGAGACGGCAGTTGGTGCCGTCTGATAACCTGGGCTGCCACGCTCTCGCCGATGCAGTTTTGCACAGGAACATTTTTTCCCTTACAGTTGGACGACTTGTTGGTATCATGTTGATGTACCTGAGTCACTAGGAATAAATATAAGTTGGAATTCAGGGTGCAGGGTAACAGCGATCGTGTTAAGACCTGTTCTTGTGTTCCCCCACCGTTCTACAACGTCTTCGGGCTGGGTTTGCTCTCCTTGGGGCTGCAGGAAGTAACCCCAGGGCATAGCCACCCGAGGATCAAGGATCGAGGGTCATTATCCTGCGCCAGGCACATTTCTATTCAAAGCAGACTTATCGGTAGCAGCAGCCGCTCCGGGCTTGTGCTCATATTTGTTAGATTTCATGGGCGGTCATGGATCCTGCTCCCCGTGTGCTCGTTTTACAAGCCAGAACCTGTTCTGATGCTCTATTCACAACTGCTGGTGCAGGACCGGCAGGAAGCCCAGGCCTGCTGGGCCATTTCCACTGCCTGCCTGACAGCCTGGCATCCTGGCCACATTTAGTCTGCTGTTAGCAACTGTGCATTGAATGTGTGGCTGGTCAGGAGAAACTGGTCCGGCTTAGCTCCTGTTTGTCCTGTTGGGAGTAAAGGTTCTTTGCAAGCAGGAATGGAACAGATAGCTCATGTCCTCAATGGGTTTGTGCTCAGTAAAAGCTTTACTTTAAATAACAGAATGTTTACAACTTCTATTCTTTTAATTACTCAAAAGAGCAGGTGCTGAGCTCTGTTCTGGTCTTCATATGCAGTATTCCTGATTGCTATAATGACATAGACAACTTAATGTCTATTTGCCCTACCTGCATAGACAATATCTACCTATCTTTTTCATTCATCCATCCAGTATCCATCCATGCATACATATTCTCATTGATCCATGTATTCACTAATTGATCTGTCCTTTCATTTATACATCCACCCAAACACTCATCCATCCACACAGGCATGTGGTCCAAATGCATGATCTACCTACCATTTATCCATTCATCCATCTATCCACTCTTTTATACTTCTGTCTCAGTTACTTTTCTATTGCAGTGAAAGACACCATGACCAAGACATCATATAAAATAAAGCATTTAATTGGGAGCTTATTTACAGTTTCAGGGATTTCGTCCATTAGCATCATGGCAGGGAGCGTGGCAGCGGGGCGGGCAGACGCGGCGCTAGAGAAATGGCTGAAAGCTCACACCTAATCCACAAGTCGCTGGCTGAGAAAGAGAGACCAGGCCTAGTGTGGGCTTTTGAAACCCCAAAGTCCACTGCAGTGACACACTGCCTCCAACGAAGCCACACCACCTCCAAGGCCACACTTCCTCCAACGAAGCCACACCTACTCCAACGAAGCCACACCTCTTCCAACAAGGCCACACCTCCTCCAATGAAGCCACACCTCCTCAAACAAGGCCACACCTCCTCCAATGAAGCCACACCTCCTCAAACAAGGCCACACCTCCTCCAATGAAGCCACACCTCCTCAAACAAGGCCACACCCACTCCAACAAGTCCCCACCCACTCAAACAAGGCCACACTTCTAATTCTTCCCAAACAGTTCCACTAACTGGTAACTATCTGTTCAAATACACGAGGGCCATTCTCATTCAAATCAATACATACATACATACATACATACATACATTTAATACATACATACATACACATTCATCCATTCTCCCATCTATCCACCCACCACACATGTATTTATTGTTTATTGACTGCCACTCTCTGAGCCAGGAATTGTGGAAGGTAAACAACAAGTTTTTATGGTATAACAAATTGAAGATGAGGGAAATGCATAGCTTTTTTTGTTTGTTTCCTTTGTTTTGTTCTGGATTTTTTGTAGTGCCATGGATTAGAACATCGTTGTGGTTCTCTTCTACCTTTCTTTACAGGGCTCCACAGTGGGGAGTTTGCCTTGAATCTTCGAGGAGTCTTAGGATGAGAAATTCTAAGTCCTGTTGGAATTGTGAGTTTGAGATCTCTTGAGGTTGCTGGACTGCACGTTGCAATGTGTGGTAGACATGAGTCTTTGGGGGAAAGGGGGAGCATTATGGTTTATATCTGAGCTGTCTCTCAAAGGCTTATGCCCACCACATATTGCGAGGTGCAGTTCGTCTACCTCAAGAGTAGGCTTATTTAACAGCACACATCCATTCATCCATACAGAGTTCAACCTTGCCCTCTGCTGGTTCCAGAAGGCCCATGAAGACAGGGACATCTGTCTCCATTTTCTCTCTGATGTGTTCCTAACTATGCACAGCAGTGTTTAACCCAAAGTCCAGTTTTTGTAAACCTCTGTTGAATGAATGAATGAATGAATGAATGAATGAATGCAAAAGCTAAGAGAGGTGAGCTAATGCAGTGCTTTTCAGCTATGGGCCGTTTGACCCAGTGTTAGTGGGCCCTTATAGTTGACTGTGAAGATTATTTTAAACGGTGTCCTCTCCACCTTTAATGGTTTTGAGAGAGAAGCTGGCATAGCTTCCCTTTTCTGAGCAGGTAGCTCTGAGGCAGAGGATTGAGGCTACTTACATGCCTCCTTGGGGTAGACATATTCTCAGAAGGTAGATTGTAAATTACATTGCCACAAGCTTCCTTCCCCAGGGTCCTGGCAACATCCGGAAAGAGACAGAGCAGCCACTCAGGCCTGTGTGTTATCACCGACTTCCTTATCTCTGGCTTGTTCAGCAGAACGCCCGGTTATCTTCCTAGAGACTCATTCCCCTGTAAGCATCGTTCAACGGTCCCCATTTACCTGTTGAGATGGTCTTGTGGAGCCATCTTTCCCCACCTTTCATAGAAGTTCACAGTCATGACTAATAGCTCAAAAGACAAGGTGAACAAGAGAAAACAAACATGTGTCGGCTCTGAGTGGTGTATGTATGCATGTGTGTTGGACCCCCTTTCCGGGGACCCTGCTCTTGTTTCAGGATAAGGGCTCACCCAGAAATCACGAGAGACCTTCTTGATGTAAAAACACGAGGTAGTTTATTGGCGGAGCTCCAGGCCGATGCATACCTCACACAGGAGGTAGAGGCATTGACCCCCATGGCCTGAAAGCTAGGGGTTTTTATAGGGGGGGAGGGGCTAGCAAGAATTGGCACGGTTACCCGTGATTGGCTCATTTAAACATCAGCAGAATGACCACACATTTGCAGAATGGTACGTGCAAAGGCAGGAGTGTTAGGAGACCTGAGGGGCGGGTCAATGGAACATCTGGTTACTGTGTAATGGCAGGCCTGCTCGGACTTGCCCAGGCCTGCTAGGTTCCCAGCCTCAGGCTTCTAAGCTCACAAAACAACTCTCTGGACATAAGTTACATGAATCCCAGGCCTTAAATTTCATTTTAAATTTCATTTCCCTTCAGTGCAGTCCATGTGCATGTGTGCATCTGTGCATGTGTGCATGTGTCTGTGAACTCACCTCTGTGTGCACTACCGGACACCAGGGGTCAACATTGGGTGTCAGGGTTGGGTGTGTGTCAGTGTTGGGTGTCAATGTTGGGGGTCAACAGTGAGCGTCTTCCTCAGTTGCTCTTTACCTTATTATTTGAATCAGTGTCTTTTACTGAATCTGCAGTTACCTAACCAGTTCAGTTAGACAGGCTGGTTGTTAAGTCCCAGGAATCTGTCTGTCCCATTAGAACCTCTCCATGATCAAAGCCCACTTCCCCATCTCATCAGAGCCATCCCCCATCATCTCCATTCCATCAGTCCTTCCCCCATCTCATTCTGTCAGCATTTCCCACCTCAGCACCACCTCCAGTGTGAATGCAGCAATGAAGGACCCCCCCTCTCCTTCCTGTCTAAGCTAGGGGGTGCCTTCTGTTAGGAGCTCCAAGTGTGTCACCTCTGCTCTCCCTTTGTTCCTTGTTTTTAATTGATCAGAAGAGGAGACAGCTGAAGTTAATCCCTCTCCACATTATCTGCCTTTTATTTTCTCTCTCCTTACACCTTCTCGAGGACTTTAATCCCTAATTAGCCCCACTCTTGGATGTTTTTTAGCAAGTGGCTTCACATCATTTAAAAATGAGGTGCGAAGGCTTAAGCATAAATAAAATTCCTTTGTCTGCACTCCTTGCATTTTTCCAGCTGCCACCAAAGTGTCTGCCTCTGTGTCACTCCTCCCAGGATTGTGCCCACTCAGAAGGACATGTGTCCAACACTTAACTCCAGCCCTGCAAGTCTCTGCTTCTTTTTCAAGCACCACCCCCCTCCCTTTGTGGCGAGGCTTCCAGAGTTCATATCTGTTCTCCTGGCTTTATATCATATGTATACCAGGAGTTCTATATTCTGGCTTAGACATCTCTGAACCACCAATGTGTGCATTTCCATAGGGAGGGAAGGCTCAGCCAGTCTGTAGACATCAGGCTCAAACCATAGCAACTTACCTAGAAAGGCTGAATGTCTATGCAAAACTGTGCCTATCCACAACCTGTTTTATATTTCAAGTGACTGTCTGTTTCAGTCTTAGGGATCAAACCCAGGCCTTGTGCTAACATACTATGCGTGTAAACAACCACCAAGTTTATCCCTGAGACTTTCCCATTCATCTTTTATTGACATCATCTGTAACAATCTCCACGACAGAACCGGCTCAATCCCAGGAAGTGGCTGTTATAAGATGCAGGGAGCTGTCTTCATATTTATCTCTTGCAGTCTTAACCGTCAGTACCACAGAGTACTCATCTATGGCTTTATTTGGAGGTGAGGTCTTTAGAGATGTAATCAGGGTAGATCAAGGCCATTTGGGTAGGTTATAATCTAGTATGCCCAATATTCTCATTAAAAAAAAATGAGACTGGAACGCAGACTCGTGGAGATGACCTTGAAAGGACCCAGGTCAAGGTCAGCGTCCACAGAGGAACCAATCAGCCTACATCTTGTGCAAAGACTCAGTCTTGTAAGGCAGTATCTGTCTGTTCTTGGAGGCTCCGAGTTGGGGTGCTTTCAGACCCTGCCTTGGCTCTGTCTAGACCCACCCAGATCTGACTGGCAGAGCTCAGTGATCCAATCACACAGCTTCATTACTCAGAGACCCCGGAGGAGAACCCACGTCATGAACACACCTCATCCCTGGGCATGCCCACTGAGAAATCCCTGTTTTGAAAATATTCTATTATAGATACACGGGTGTTTAAGTTAAACATCCCTTCTGTTAGTGTCGATGTCGGAAAGCAGAGAAGGGTTGGTCCCTGCGAGGTCACTTCTGAAGCTACACACTGGTTCTTGGGCTCCAACTTAGGGTGGAGAAGCACAAAAGAAAAATTCGCACGTCCCATAGACTGTGTCTGATCATTGGCATGTGGAGTCACTGCTGGGAGAAAGGAGAGTATGGAATCAGAAGCAGGCCACGTACACTCTGGTGTTGGTGATGCAGGGTAACATGACAAATGACCACTCACCGCCATTGTCAGGAAGAAACCAAAGAATTGTCCAAAGAGATATGCCTTGTACTGCCCTTAAGATGGCTGAGACTGGGGATTTGCTCTCAGTGCCTGTAGGATGCTGTGCACAAATTTTAAACAAACTTAGAGATGCTGAAGAAAATCTTTCCTGCAGTCTAATTTTACCTATAAACAAGCTCTCTCTCTGTCTCTGTCTCTGTCTCTGTCTCTCTCTCTCTCTCTCTTTCTCTCTCTCTCTCGTGTGTGTCTTTCTGTCTCTGTCTCTGTCTCTCTGTGTGTCTGTCTCTGTGTGTGTGTATGTGTGTGTGTGTGTATGTGTGTGTGTGTGTGTGTGTGGTGACCTAGATGGTTATTCTAGAGACAGTCAAGGCTCCAGGTAAGTGTACTTTAGAGGAAACGCAGGCATGGTGGTATAGGTCAGCTTTGCTTGGTGACCTTGGGCAGGTTCACCCCAGATAAGGGGCACAAAACAACAATGATCTCAGCCTCTCGTGGCCCTCTGCTGCACAAAAGAATGGAAAGAGACTGTACGGAAGCCTGTGTGCCTGGCGGACACCCCTGCTGAGAGCAGTTCCATCTCACATTTCGTGGATTCCTAAATCACCTGGCTTGGTTAGTCTGAATCTTTATTGGAGAGGTCAGGGGGTCACCGATGCTAACTTGGAGGATGCCCTGCCTCTGGTGTCTGGGGATTCTCATTTGGAAAGCACACCCAGGTCCAAGCCATCAGCAGGGGTGTGAGCTGGGTTGTTCCCGGTGGCCTGCTGCTGTCTTCTCTGTCTCTCCCCATCCCCTCCTCCTCCTCTCTCCCTGCTTGTCTTCTTTCCCTTCCTTCTCTTCCCCCTCTCCTTCATTTCCTTCTCTTTCTCTCTTCCCTTCTTTCTTCCTCTCCCTCTTCTTTCCACCCTCCTTCCCTTTGCTGCCCTGCCACAGAAGCAAAGAGCAGACCTTTCAGAAAAATATAGCCTAAACAGAAGGAGCTGGGCGAGGGATCCCACAACCATGCCTTTCCGTGCAGGGGTTGGAGGAGCCTGGCTACTGTCACATTTCAAGGTCACGGATTAACCAGATCCACATGACCCACAGGACACATGTTAACTAGGTCTGACATCATGGGAAAGTCTCCATTTCCCCATTTCCCCAAGGCCTCGATCTGGATGTCCCAGCATCTGCCTCTCAGGTTAAACCATAAGGCAAATGGGGTCTTGCTCACCTAACTTGGGTATGTAAAGGGACCTTCACCTCCTTATTGTACAATACCCCACCTTTTAAAAGGGTGTTTAAAATGAAGACACTTTGCTGTGTCTGGCACAGAGGGTGACCCTTCACACCCCACCAAGTGCTCGGGAAACTGATGTGCATCTTGCTTGAAGAACCGTGAGCTTGCTTGAAGAGCCTCTGAGCCCTCTCTCCAGACTCCTCTCTCTTCCCTCCCCAGAACCGACTGGGAAACATTTATTCTAAATAACCAGAACTGTGTCCCCTCACCCGTGGTTTGAAGGATGTCTGTTCTTGCTCGGTCTGTGCCTCAGCTCGCCTCTGGGTTGACAGGTCTTGTGTCCTCTTGTAATCCTGCCTGTGAGCTCAGTCCACAAGATGGTTACAGTCCTGGAGAGCCCTAGACAGAGTCCAGCGGCCCTGAGGGCATGGATGACTGCTGCCCTGGGGCTCCGAGCCCAGGTTCTCCATCTGCAGTATCACCTGGCGTGAGTGTTCGAAGGGCCCAGAGTTGGGGGCTGCAGAGTGAAGTCAAATCTAGACTCTTTCTCCAAGTGACGAGGAGGGATTGAAGTGGGTACCCGGGAAGAAAGCTCCACACCCCCTGTCCGTGTGGGAGGCTAGGAGCGGGCAGCAAACCTTGATGAAATGAGAGTTGGAAGTAAGCTCCTTCTGACAGGGCTGTGAAGAAAGATGTGTGCAGGAAGAGATTCATTTCCTCAAGTAAACATAACCCGGGGTGTTTTTCTTATAGGCTGTATTCATTTACCCGGACTGGGAAAATAATTCCTATTATTGCTCTCTATCCCAAGTCACATTCAGAGTGACTTTATCAAGCCCAGATAAAGATTGGGGGGACGGGGGGAGTGTGAGCTGGAGGAAACTGAGATCCTGAGTGACTCCAGAAAGTCACCATCTTAATATGAATGGCTTCAAGAGCCTGCTAAGGAGCTCACTGTAATTCCCTGTAACACTGGCAGGTCCACCAAGCAGGAGATCTGCTTGGAGCTCAGAGGTTCCTGAGCAGCCCTGGTTTACCTGTTCCCCTTCAGGGCGTAGCTCTGTTAAAAGGTTTCTCTTTTTAAATGTTTACTTGTGTATACATAGTGTGTGTATGTGTGTGTGCACGTGCACACGTGTGCGTGCGTGTATATACAACACCTCCACAGGCCAGACCACAGCAAGAGGGCTTTGGAGCCCTTGGAACTGGATTTATAGTTGTGAGCTTCCTGGGAATCGACCTTGGGTCCTCTCCATCTCTCCAGCCCCCACTCCCTGCTTTTCTGTAGGAGGATGGACAGAGCACCCCACAGGTGTGACCAGCTGAGCTCTGTCAGTAGCCCTTCTCCTCAGTTCAGCTGGGGGTGAGAATACCTGTTACTGTATGGGGCCTTCAGGTTCCCACCTGCATCCCCCAGCTTCCCCCATGGAGGCAGAGCTCGCTCACTACCTGAGATATTCTTTGTAGGAAACCATTTCTACCATATTTTATATTCGAGTTGTTTTATTTTAAAGCACAAATCGCAACTGCAGTCAGGGCTAAGCTGGCTGCCTAGCACTATGTAAGCTAGGCACCGTGGGACTCTCCTGTAGTCATCACATGGGAGGCAGAGGTGGAGGGTCCATGATGCAGCAAGGAAGAGGCCAACTCGGGCTACAGGAGACCTGTAAACAAACTCACAGTACAC
The DNA here is from genome assembly GCF_900095145.1 of Mus pahari. NCBI lineage: Eukaryota > Metazoa > Chordata > Mammalia > Rodentia > Muridae > Mus > Mus pahari. The sequence continues at coordinate 103,998,492 of NC_034595.1, read as the reverse complement.
AAATAAAGCTTGTTGGAACATGGGCCTGTTCCTATAGGCCGATCCCACAGCCCGAATCTGGTCACACTTCCCTGGGGTTCTCTCTGCAGCAGAGCTAGGCTATGGACAGCCCAACCGCAGCTCCCGGTTCGTGGTCTCAGCCGGTGCCTGGGTCTGCTAAGCGCTTCGCCCATACCAGTCAGATGGGTAAAGCTTTCTGCTTACCCTAAGAGACTGTGAAATGTCAAGTCTTCCCTCTGCTCTCAGGGTCAGGGGAATTTGCTTAAGGATTTGCTTTGAAGGCAGGTTTCTGAAGAGGCTCCTCTGGCCTCTCCCTGCTGTACCTTTTATGATGGTATTCCATTTGTTTGCCTGTCTGTCTGTCTGTCTGTCATCTATCGGCCCACCATTATCTATCTAATCTATCATTATGTAATCTATCTATGTAACTATATATCTATTTAGCATTAATCTAATCTACCTATGTATCTATCTATCATTAATTTAGTCTATATCTATTATCTATCTCTCTATCATCTATTTACCTATGTAACTAGATATCTATCAATCTAATCAATCTAATCTATCTCTATCAATCATCATTATGTATGTATGTTTGTATGTATGTTTGTATGTATGTATCCATACCCATCTCTCTCATACTCACTCTTTGAAGAAAGACTTACTTATCTTTATTTCATGTGTTAAGAGTGTTTATCTGTATGCATATTTGTGTGTTGTGTGCATTCCTGGGGCCCTTGGAAACCAGAAGAGGGCACTGTAGTGCTGGACCTGGAGTTATAGACAGTTGTGAGTCACCATGTAGGTGCTGGGAACTGAACCTGGATCTGCCAGAAGAGCACCCAGTGTTCTTCACCACTGAGTCATGTTCCCCACTCCTTGTTCTCACTCTGAGTTGAAGTTCCTCTCCAGGCTCTAAACCTCTTCTTCCCTTAAGGCCCCCTTATGCCCTAATCTCCATATTCTACGATTTCTGTCTAATGCTCTCTTCTATCGCGAGACCTCATGATGGCCTGAGACCCTTTCTCTAGTACAGTGTCTTCTGGAGGGAATTCTGTGTCGGCTTCAGGGAATTCTGTGTCGGCTTCCTTTGTGGGCTAGCTGCTACTGCCTCTCTTCTTTCATCGCATTCAACAACAGTTAATTAATTAACTACCTTGAGATGACCACTACTATTCAAACAGTGGTGAGCTCCCAAGGAGCCTTGGCTCTGTTTCCTGGTGTCTTAGTTAGGGTTTTATTGCTGTGAACAGACACCATGACCAAGGCAACTTTTATAAGGACAACATTTAATTGGGGCTGGCTTACAGGCTCAGAGGTTCAGTGTATCATCAAGGCAGGAACATGGCAGCATCCAGGCAGGCATGGTGCAGGAGGAGCTGAGAGTTGTACATCTTCCTCTGAAGGCTAATAGCAGAATACTGGCTTCCAGGCAGCTAGGATGAGGGTCTCATTGCCCACACCCACAGTGACACACCTACTCCAACAAGATCACACCTTCTAATAGTGCCACTCCCTGGGCCAACCATATACAAACCATAACACCCTGTGAGTCTCAAACACAGTTGGGAAAGTGTCCAACCCCAACCCTCCTGGAACCTGAGATTTTTCCCAAAGTCAAGGTCAAGGCAGGAAAACCAGACAAAGAGAGCATTGACTACAGATACATGGACAGATCAAGCCAAGCACAGATGAAGTGCAGTTCTGCTTAGAGGTGACAGGCTGGGACTCCTACCTTCCTGTTCAAGTTTAAGGACCAAGAAGGACGTGGATCGGTAAGATATGGCTTATGTTCTCCTCCCGTTCCTGGTTATTCGGTTATAAGTCGAGTCTCTGTCTCCATTGATGCCTCCTGTCCCCAGCTCCCCCCTTCCCCTCCCTTCCCCTCCCTTCCCCTCCCCCATCCCTGCTTACACTCTACCCTTCCACTGTCCAGATGTAGTTTATGGGTTGTTGTGATTGCCTGGAGAGGTGGTGCTACACCCAGTGCAAATTGGTGTTTTTCTGCAAAACCTTGTGTTTTGTCCAATTAACCTTTATCTTGTTTGTTGCAGTAATTTGCACAGCCCTGAGCCATGACAAGAAAGAGGTTACCTTCACCTCAGTCAGCCCAGTCAGTCACTCTCTCAGGACCCCCTGACCTCAGCAATCATGACAGAGCACCCTGTCCCTGATTTCCCAGCATGCACAGGGTGAGGCCTCCCTGACTTCCCAGCATGCACAGGGTGGGGTCTTCCTGACTCATTACCCAACATGCACCAGCCCTCACTTCATCTCAAATTAAACTCAGCTGGGGAGAGGACGCTGGAGTCCCCAGTGGATCCTTCTGGATCGAGTCCAGGAGCATGCATGGGTGGGACCCCAGGAACTTGTACTGTTTCAAACTGTTCCAGCGCCTGAGCTGTCCTGGACCATGGCTGCCAGGTACCAGGTACCGGCACTGGTTCTGGAGTGGGCTATGTAGGATTCCCGAAGACTCCGCGGGCCGGACTGTGTTGTGAAGTTGGTAAGAGAGCCATGGTCCCGCCACATCACCACGGCAGAGAAGGCAGAAATGCAGGAGCTTGCATGCTGATTTCTAACCCCAATCCGCATCTCCCTCTTACCTCCCCCTCTCTTCTCCTCCCTCTGCCCTTCCTCTCCTCTCCCTGCTCCCCACCCCCACCCCCATCTCCTCCCTTTCTCTCTCTCCTGTTTCTTTTCTTATCACCCCCACTCCTGGGGCCCGGGAGTCAGCACAGACTAGGCAGTAGCTGTAGCTGCTCTATGCTTCCCCCTCAAAGTGCGAAGTGCTCACCCCCTCTTCACAACCCCCACACCTCCCTTCCCATCCCCCTACCCCCGTGAGGTTTCTCTTTACCCAGAACCTGACCCTGGCTTTTATAAGGTCTAGTGCTAGTCACTTTAAGGGGAGGCATCTTTCAGAAAATAAAACCATATTATAGCTAGAAACCTGCCAGGGCATGTGGCCGTAGGACCCGCTGCTCCCCAGGTGGGTTTGTCTAACTTCTAAGCATGGCTAAGTCCATCTTTGGGTTTGGGACCAGGAAGGCTCGAGAACCTTTCTGCCGCTGTTAGGACCATCCTGAACTCTGCCTTTGCACAGGCTGAGAGAAATCTCTCCTCCAGGCGAGAGCAGGGGAAAGCTCCAGAGAGAAGGTCATTCATCCCCAGAGGACGCACCCAGCTTGGCAGGCAGCATCGGCCTTAATGTATGGAATGCATTTGGCCAAGACCATGACAGTCATTAGAAATGGGCCCTGGGTGTCATTACCCCAGAGTCTGCCTGTGAAGTATGTGTCCTCTGAGGAAGGAAAGCATTAGGGCGCCTGAGATGAACTGGTCAGCTGAAAATACTGGAGTGCTTTATCCTTGGAAGGAAATGAAGCCATTTATTGGAGGACAGAAGTTCAGGATAATAGTTAAAGCAATCTGACATTTCCATAAATTAAGCAGATGTGTGTCATTGGCATAATTCAATGTGTGCAGGCATTGATCTATCCTCCCTGGGGCCCAGAGGGAGGCTTCGGGTTGGGGGCAGAAGTGGGAACCCAGGACCAATGCCATCAGACCCATGTCAAGGAGCTGATGGTGGTTTTATCTGAGACAGACCCCCTGTGTGCCTACACATGCTCACACACATGCTTACCCATTCACAAGCTCACACACATGCTCACACGCATGCTTACCCATTCACAAACTCACACACATGCTCACACACATGCTCACATGCATGCTTACCCATTCACAAGCTCGCACACATGTTCACACACATGCTCACACACATGCTCACCCATTCACAAGCTCACACACATGCTCACATGCATGCTTACCCATTCACAAGCTCACACACATGTTCACACACATGCTCACCCATTCACAAACTCACACACATGCTCACCCATTCACAAGCTCACACACATGCTCACATACATGCTTACCCATTCACAAGCTCACACACATGCTCACACACATGCTCACACACATGCTCACACATTCACAAGCTCACACACATGCTCACCCATTTACATGCTCACACACATGCTCACACACATACACATTCACAAACTCCTTCATTCAGACACATCAGCAGAAAAGAGCAGTGTTGTAGCTTTAATTTTTCAAGCCTTATTTTATAATGACAGTTCTTAAACACTTTAACCTTCCTTCCAACCCATCACCCACCAGAGGTAGTGGGAGAAAAGGGTTATAATGATATGGGGGAAGTGGACCTGTTTAGAAATGTTCTTTGGGGCAGCTTCTATCTGTGTTGTCAGGAAATCAGCAGTTCAGTTCATAGGTCACCAGTGGCAACTCAATCCACTCTCAAAAGCTTCACGGATACACTAGCAGTCCAGTTCAGTAGTGTCAGGATAGCAGCGGTGGTGGCAGGGCCCAGCAGGAATGGACTTGCCCCCTGCTGCAAATACCTGGAAGTAAGTTAAGGCCCCACCTCAGACTCCTCCTTCTGTGAGCAGCAACGGGGCACACACGTTCCTGTGCTCAACACTCAGCAAAGAGCCTGGAAGAAAGACACACTCAAGAAAGCAGAAAGGCCCTCAGAAAATGTTCTCTGAGAGGCTGGGAGATAGCTAAAGGGTAAAACCACTGCTGTGTGAGGGTGAGGGTGAGGGTGAGGGTGAGGGTGAGGGTGAGGGTGAGGGTTAGGGTTAGCTTTGGTCAGACCCCAAGACTCCCCCATAGAGCTGGACACAGCATCCATCCATCTTACCAATTCTTCCATAGCCAGGTGGAAGGCAAAGAAGTTCTCAGGCCAGCTAGCCTGGTCCACAGTGGCACACAGCAAAGAGAATCTGTCTCAGAGTTATTAGAAAGTGAAAACTGGCCTACATATGCACACACACACACACACACCATGACACACACACCAAGGCACACACATGTCTATAAACATATTTCATGCACATACATAATGACTGAGAGAAAATAAATACCTACCACACTAGCTAGGTTTTTTTTTTTTTTTTTTGTCACGGCTACAGAAAATTTTGGTACAAACTAGAGAGCTGCCATTGCTGGATGAAGCACCACCACCAAAAGTGACCTGGGGAGGGAAGGGTTTATTTCACTCATAGTTCCACATCCTTGTTCACCACTGAAGGAAGTCAGGGCAGGAACGCTAGTAGGACAGAAACCTGGAGGCCGGAGCTGATGCAGAGGCCATGGAGGGGTGCTGCTTACTAGCTTGCTCCTCATGGTTTGTTCAGCCAGCTTTATCATAGAAACCAGGACCACCGCCCTGGGGATGGTACCACCTACTATATACTGGGCCCTCCCCACTTTGATCACTAATTAAGGAAACTGTCACCATGATCTTATGGAAACATTTTCCCAATGGAGTTTCACTCTTTTCAGATGATTATAGCTTGAGTCAAGTTGACATAAAACTAGCCAGGACACCTGGGAGGAGGGAACCTCAATTTTTCAGTGACTCCCATTAGATTGGACTATGGCTATCACTGTGGGGTAATTTTTTTGACTCATGGTTGATAGGGGAGGACCCAGCCCACTATGAGCTGAGTCCCACCCTGGCCGATGCTACTGGGTGGTATAAGAAAGCAAACCGAGAAAGCCATGAAGAGTGAGCCAGTAAGCAGCGTTCCTCAATGGCCTATGCTTCAGTTTTTGCCTTCAAGATCTTGCTCTGTGTTCATGCCTTGGCTGTAACCTATAAGCTAAATAAATGCTTTCTTATCCAATGTAGTTTTGGTTGGTGTTTTATCATAGTAACAGAGACGAGACTGGAACACACTGAGTGAATGAAGGAAGGAAGGAAGGAAGGAAGAAAGGAAGGAAGGAAGGAAGCATGAATGGAAGGAATGAAGGAATGAAGGAATGAAGGGATGATGAAAGAAGAGTCTATAAGTAAGCCAGTCTCATTGCAGAAGGTTCCATTTCATCTGGAGGCAAGCAGAGTGTGGTGGTTTGAATGGTTTTGACTCCTATAGACTCATGGGTTTGAGTACTTCGCCCATGGGAGTGGCACTATTAGGAGGCGTGGTTTTGTTGGAGGAAGTGCATCGCTGTGGGGTGGGCTTTGAGGTTTCCTATGCTCAGGCTCCACCCTGAGCTCAGGGTGGAGAAGATCCTCCTCCTGGCTGCCTGCAAAAGACAGCCTCCTCTTCCTGGCTATCTTTTGGATCAAGATGTAGAACTCTCAGCTCCTCTTCCAACAGCATGTCTACCTGGATGCTGCCATGCTTCCAGCCATGATGATAATGGACTGAACCTCTGAAACTGTAAGCCAGCCCCACTTAAATGTTTTCCTTTATAAGAGTTGCCTTGGTCATGGTGTCTCTTCACATCAACAGAACCCTAACCAAGACGTGGAGGCCGTGATCATCTCCAGCACTAACTGTAGGTCTCAAGTGACATTCAACCTCTGGTCTGCGTCCTCCCTGTAGTTTTCACAAACAATGGTGACCAGTTGGGAAGGTGAACTGGGTGTGATGGTCATCTTCACCACCACCTTAACTCCAGAGCACCATGGGGACACACCATGGTGTGTCAGTAAGGATACTTCCAGCAAAGGATGCACAATGCTCTTATGAAAGCACTAAGGTCAAATGAACACTTTGATCCCAGACACTTCACCTTCTTCTGTTCTGCCCTCAAGTTTTCAGGCAGCACAGCTGTCTGTGGGGTGCTAGCTGCATGGCTGTCTCATTTCTTTCGAGTGGGCTCCACCACAGGAAAATGAAACAGCACTCAGAGAAGATCCATGGATGATGACCAAAAGCTAACAGTTATATTCTAAGAGGGCAAGAATAGAACCAATTACAGCAATGTCCTCAAGCAGCCCATAGGCCAAGATCCCCACATTATGCTCTTTGGTTTAATTAGGGTAAGACGGCCAGCACAGTCCAGTGCAGAGAATCTCTCTTAATGGTCAATGTACAAAGGTTATCCTGATGGTAGCTAAGCATCACTATTTATTCTCCTTGTGGAGGCGGGGGTGGGGGGAGGGAGGAAGGTGGTGATGGTGAATTAGGTCAAGGGCCTATGCCAGCAGGGGTAGGGAGCAACTGACCCACTGCCGATGCCATTGTGTAAGACATCAGAGATTGGACCCGTGCTAGAGTCCTTGAGGGCTGTGTTCTCTGCTCAGCCCAGTCCAGTGATGCTTGGGTGACTGTCACAACCCTGTGACTTTACACCACTGCTAGTACTATCCAGGAGATGGTGGGGAGTCATAGAAGTGCTCTGGGGGTGGGGGGAGCACACAGAGACTGTGGAGCACAATTTTCTGCCAGAGAAAGCAGGCTGCTTGCTCTCCACCCTCACCCAACTGTCAGTGGGTTCATGAATGTTGCTCCCTGCAGTCCCTGGTTGAACCTGTGTCTGAGCAGAGGCAGCTGTCCACACACCCAGAGCCTTCAAAGGGGAAACACCAAGATATGGTAACATGGTTTCTGTTCATTTCACGGTTACTTTGTAGTTCCTTTTACTTAAGATTGAGTAAAGCATAAACAACCCGATAGCTCAGATGTTTGGAAGAGAACAAGAGCTTGAAGGTTGCCGTCCAGGGTCAAAGCCATTGGCTCCCAGCTGGGCATCATCTTTGGTGGTCAGAGGAGAGTGGAGGTGGGAGGTGCATAGAAGGGCAGTGGGTGAGGGTACCTATTGTGATTTGTGATTCCCATCAGTTTTGGCTCTGTTTCATATGGTCTTCATACTGATGATAAATAGCTGACTGCTTCAACTCATCTGGACAGAGCTGCTGAGCTGCTGAGCTGGGCACAAAGAGAGATGCTCACTGTAGCTCGTAGGCCGAGTGTCTTCCTGAATAATGGTGGCTTCAGCCTGGATATATGGAGAAATGTGGACAAATGTCCCCAGAAAGCTGGTTTACTCTGTGCCCTCCAGGGAGTCCAGACACCAACAGAAAGCAGGGCTGCAGTTAGGTTCAAGAGTTCTGATAGCTGCTGGCTATGTGGCCTTGGATATAGGCAGTCAGGTGTGGCTGTCTTTGCTTTCTTTTCTGTTTTGTTTTGTTTTGTTTGAGACGGGGTCACATGGATTCAGGGCTGACTTGAACTCTGTAGCCAAAGGAAATCATAAACGTCTTATCTTCCTGTCTTCATATATTGAGACCTGAGACCAAGGATCACAGGGGTGTACTACCAGGCCCATCTTATACATCGCTGGAGCTCGGACCCAAGGCTTCTGTATCCCTGGCATGTGCTCTACTGATTGACCTGCGCCCTGAGCTCGTATTCTAAGTCCATGTCTGAAACACGACAGACCACAGCAAGCCTGCTGAGCCTGCACCATCACGAAAGGAAGTTATAGCTTCAGTGTCTCATAGAGGCACCTCTGCCCGCTGAGCCCAGGGACTGGAAGATTGCAGTCACTGTCCAATGGCAGGAGGCGCCTCTGACTCCGCCCTCTCCTGGTGGGCGGAGCTGGACAGCCACTGGTCCAGAGGGCAGCCCCCAGCTAAACTGTGCACCTCAGAAATAAAGCCTGCAGCCTGCTCTTCAGAGTCCCTTTTAGCATCTCCAGCCGCCAAGTTCCCGCCTCTGCTTCTTCTCCCATTGTGTGTTTAGTAGAGCACGTGCTGTCATCACCTGCCTTTGAAGCAGATTCAACCATTAGCAGCTTCTCCACGTTTCTATAAATATTTAAACCGCCAGCACTCAGTAATCACCACTGTATGAAATTAGGATGGATCAGAGGGTGCTGACTACCAGAGTCCTTAAGTGGGGAGCGAATCCTTTCTCTAGGAAGTCTCTCTTCCCGGTTTCTGAGAAACAGAACATGTGGGAGCCGACGACTTGAAGGTGAGAAGTTTGAATTTGGCTCTGTCTTCAGCCAGATAAATCACCCAAGCACTGTGACTTCAGGAACAGCCCGAGTCCCCTCTGCAGTGGACTTCCAGCCACCTGGGGAGTACATCTGTGGGAATCCCGTTTCTTTAAGGTTCCCTCCCCTTCCTCAGCACCCAAGCTTCCAGGACCTTGGGAAGGAAGGGTATCTCAGCAGCCAAGCTGACAGCTTTTCCTCAGGCTTGGGCAGCTAGCTCATGGAGCTTTCTTGGGGTTGTGGTGGTATGTTCAGGCTTGGCTTGTTGGAAATCACAGTGACCTCTTCCTGGATGGCCGGAGGGTAGTTTTAGCCGAGCAGAAGTTCAGGATTATGTTGAGAGAGAGAGAGAGAGAGAGAGAGAGAGAGAGAGAGAGAGAGAG
>NC_034595.1:103981867-103988763 GCF_900095145.1 Mus pahari | reverse complement strand
CAGTGTCTCCTGGACCCTGGCTCAGCATGGCCAGCTGTCTGTGGACCAGTGTCTCCTGGACCCTGGCTCAGCATGGCCAGCTGTCTGTGGACCAGGGTCTCCTGGACCCTGGCTCAGCATGGCCAGCTGTCTGTGAACCAGTGTCTCCTGGACCTTGGCTCAGCATGGCCTGCTGTCTGTGGACCAGTGTCTCCTGGACCCTGGCTCACAGCAGAGTCCGGTATTGTATCCTAGGGATGAATGTTTAGGCCTTCATCCTTTCCATCACCTTATCCAGACAGTGAGTGACAGGATTTCTGGTGAGATCACTGTGGGCCTGCACCTTAGATACATAAGTTGTGTCTCTTGCTGTGACAACACACCTGACCAAGATAAGGCAGAAAGGACTTATTTGGGCACATAGTTTGACAATACCATCCAATGTGGTGTCAAGAGCTTGTCGTGGCTGATGACACTACATTGTCATTCAGGAAGCATATATATATATATATATATATATATATATATATATATATATATATATATATATATTTCTGGTATCCAGTCCAGGACTGAATACAGGCACTCTCTACATTTAGGAGAAGTCTTTCCACCCCAGTCAAGCTTTTTCTTACTGAAAAGCTCAGAGTACCAGAATGCTAGGGTCAAGGCCTCACCATATGGATGAGACACAGACTCAGCCCTGTCTTCCTGGGGTGGAGGGGAGGAAGGGTGTGTAACATCAACAGTTCTGAATTTCAGTAGTGCGTTCGAAACTCTGAGATAATGGGTTGGGTAGCTTCTGGGTGTGGCTTTGAAATCCGGAGAGGTAAAATCACCCCAGGCAGTCCCAGGAGTGCAGCCAGGGTGTCTGACCCCCCCAAGCCTACAAGTTAGTACACCTTATCATAAGATCTCTGTCCGGCCCCGCCCCCGCCCCCTCCCCAGGCTGATTGACAGGCTTAAGATTCAACAGCACTGATGTTTGCCACGCTATGGGGGATGATGGGTCATCCGTATTTCTTCAAGATGAGGTGATGGAGGTTTGGGAGACAAGGGAAGGGAGCCTGGGGTTAGCTTACCTTCCGAGCTGACGTCTCAATCCAGATGGTACTTCTGCCATGTCTGTGTTTAAGGAAGAGATTTGCTCCTTGCCTTTGGCTAAGGAGGAGAATGATGTTTGCCTGGGAGAAGTCCTGTAACCTTCGCAGAGGACACAGGGAGACTCTGTGACAGGCTTGTTGGATATCCATACAGTCTCCATATCGTTCATGGTTCCCCCTACCCTGCTTGCAGGATGCCATGCCGGCGGCTGGGCGCATGGGACAAATCTGCTTCAGTGTTCCCTTTGCCAGCAGCAGCCATCCTCAGAAACAGAGTTCTGATAACCACAGTGCAGTCGCTGCCAGGAAAAGGAAGCCCTTCGCCTGTGAGTCAAAGCCATACCTGCTGCCCTCTGTGCACTGACTACTGGGGTTGACGGCTCAACTGCGCAGGGGTCGGCTGCTCCGAGACTGCGCAGTGAAACTTGAAGTCAGGCTCTAGAGAGCGCACTGCTGAGTAAGTATGTAGGAAGTTTCCAGTTCATTTCTCTGCATTATCCCGGGTCTGTGGATAAACAGAAAAACAATAATAGCTGTTCGTAGTGCTTTAATTGGTATCCACTGTGCCTTAATTAGTCAAAGAAAGAGGAGGAGGCAGGTGGGAGGAATTCTCACAGCCACCTATTCCCGAGTGTGCACAGCCCTTCAGGGCCGGGATAGCGGCAAGAGTTGTCCATGTGGATAGCTTCCTCCCGGCAAGCATGTCTCCACAAACCTGGGTCCAGGCGCAGGTCTTCATGCTCCTCTGCCAAGGAGAAATTGTTAATTAAGTGAACTCAGAGCTACTACTGCTCAGCACTGTCCAACAGTCCAGGGAAGGGGACTTCTCAGAGTTAGAAGTGGGCTCCATTACAGACGGAGAGATGGACAGAGGACAGATGAGCAGACACGGCTGACTTTCAAGAAGGAATAGCTCAGGTTCCAACTCAGCCTCTAGCCAGGAGTGAAGTCAAGGGTAAAGCAATCCCTGGGCTCTGATGCTATGACAAAATGTCAGAGGCCAGGTAACTGAGTAAGAAGAAGGGTTTGTTGAACTCCTGATAGAGGCGGCTGGCAAGTTCACAAGCAAGGTTGTGTCTTCTCCCTGGCATCTAAGTGGGGCCTCCTTACAACATCATCTCTTGTCAGTGGAATCAGAGTTCCAGAGGTCACCCTCTTTCATAACAAGGACTCCCCCAGTGACTCATTGCCCTACTTGTAGATTAGCCCAGTCGTAAGGGCAGAGTCCTCACAGCCCAGTCATCCCCAAAGCTCCCACTTCCAAACACCATTAACAGTTGACCTTGGGGCCCGAGTTTCTAACCCACAGATGTTGAGAGATACAACACAGATCCTGCATACTCCCGAGCTGAGAGATATTCTACCTGAGGATGTCAAACTGGATCCGCATGAGCGACAAGAAGTGGTTGGGTTGGAGTCTGTGTTGTCTGCTCACCCCTGCCTTGATCTTGCAGACTGCAGACCACAGACTCCCCTATGCCAGTGACAGAATGAAAGCTGAAGTGGGGTCCTTCCCTGTGGGGTGTCCAGGTGAGAGGTGCAGGGCAGAGGTCCTGGGCCTGGGCTCTGGCACTGAGCTGCTCAACCCACTGCTTCCCCGCCCAGTCCTGCTCTTGAGAAACAATTTCCTTTCCTTCCATCAGCACTGGCCACACCCTAAAGCATGCCAAGAGAGTGCCTCACATGTCATTAGCTGATGGGCTCCTATTGCTCAGGGCATCTCCCTGGGGAGTGCATTCCATCTGGAGTAAAATGGGTCACTGGGGCATTTTTATTTGTGTCTATCTCTCTTACTAGGTTAGGGTTAGGGCTAGACATGGTTCCTAAGGTGCAGGGTCTGCCTCCACATCTCACCGCCACCTGAATCTGCATCAGGTATGTATTAATTTATAATTAATGTATTAATTACAAACTAAAAATCAGTATATAATCAATCAGGCTTGTGTGTTAGCACATGCCTGTAATCCCAGAACTAAAGAAGCTGACATAGCAAGGTCACGAGTTCAAAACCAGCCTGGATTAGATATAAGATCTTGTCTTGGTTTTTAAAAGAAATAAACAGAGGCAGGGAAAAATACATAATCTAATGAAAATGGTTTGTTGGTTTGCTAATTTTCAGGAGATACTTTTAAAACCAAGTGCTGAATCACAAAGCTTAGGCCAAAAGAGGGCTGTCTGGGGCAACCCACTAGCCTCATAGCACCCAGAAGCACAAAGTCACACACACCGGCCTTCCATAACTCAACCAACCAAACTCAGAGCAGTACTGAGCACAGAGCAGTACTGAGCACAGAGCAGTACCGAGCACAGAGTAGTATGGAGCACAGAGCAGTACGGAGCACAGAGCAGTACTGAGCACAGAGCAGTACTGAGCACAGAGCAGTACCGAGCACAGAGTAGTATGGAGCACAGAGCAGTACGGAGCACAAAGCAGTACAGAGCACAGAGCAGTACCTAGCACAGAGCAGTACCTAGCACAGAGCAGTACTGAGCACAGAGCAGTACCTAGCACAGAGCAGTACCTAGCACAGAGCAGTACGGAGCACAGAGCAGTATGGAGCACAGAACAGTACCAAGCAAAGAGCATGTGACAAACCTGAGGAGAAACAGCAGATGTCTGAGGTACTGTCAGGATCATGCACTTAGGAGATGCCTACCTTGCCAAGTTTTCCTCAACCCCCCTCCCCCCACTTCTGCAGTGTGGGCCAAGAACTAGGGAATGCCCCAGGTCAAATCTAAAACAAAACAAAACAAAACAAAAAACCGTGAACCTATCCCCAGGATTTCCAAGCACCAGGGCAGAAATGGTGCCTTTCAGATGGCTTCCAGATGGAGTGAGCGTTCTCCGAGAGCTCTCCGAGTCCTCCGACACCCTTTCTGATGGGCAACAAAACATTTGATTTTCTTCTAATAGATCTGTCATTTTACGTCAAGTATCCATTCCTATTGACCCATGGAACCTCAATTTCAAAGCCATTAAAATCTAATTTTCCACACCGTGCCCTAAGAGATAGGCTAACTTTCAAAGAATAATTCATTTTCTTTAAGGAAAAATGCATATCTCTCTCTGTGTTTTCTTTTCTTTTTCCTTAAAAGTAAGTCAAGAGACACAGGTGCCGGCATGGCCGCTGCTACTCCTCTGGTCTCTCTCTGGGGAACATAAACGCGCCCCCTGTGAGGAAGGGCTGCTCACTGTGCTCTGCAGTCTGTGCTTATGTGGGGAACCACAGTTACAGGGAGATTATAAAATGCTACCCAGAAAGGAGGACAAGAGCCTCAAGTTTATTTGCCTTGAAAAATAATACGTGCAAGGCAACCCAGGACATGCAGGCAGCCTTGCGCCTCTACAATTTATGTATTTCTTCTTAAGGGTTAAATTAAACCATCCCTTTGAGATTCTGAGATCAACACACCTAATGAGAGATGGCTGGGCAAGGGTCCGCGGCTCACTCACAGAAGCCTCTGTGAACTAATGGCACCAAGGTCATACCACAGTGCCCATACCACAGCATGGGGCTGCTGAGCCTGCATCCTCCCCACTGTGAGGGGACAGGAAGCTACATGTACACACTCACACACTCGTGAGAAGCCAGAGTTCAACACCTGACAGTCCTCAGGTACTGTCTACCTCCCTGCGCAGACAAGGTCTTTCTTTGGCCTGAAGCTCTCCCAGTAGGCCAGGCTGGCTGCCAAAAGAGCCAGGGACCAGCGCTGAGGTTACACCACCAGCCCACTCTAGTGTGCTGGCTAGGAATTGACCTCAGGCCCTCATGCCTGTGTGTTACTGACTGAGCGGCTCCCTTTGTGCATTTCCTGATTTAGGTCACTGTGCTATGGTTTGAAAAGACAGAAGGAGTCGGTGGCCTGGTGAAAGGCCCATAAGATGTTCTCCGTGGTCTTTACAGTCTTTTTGCAAGAACGGAAATATTTCTAGAATAAACATTTAAAACAAACAGAACTCATATTACTGGTATGGTGATGGTTGGAAGACCTGCCAGTCATGAGCACATCACATAGACCAGCGCAGAGTGTGGGGACAGGGGTCACTTCATCTAAAGAGATTTCGGCAAGACATCCTCAAGCGCTGGACCAGAAAACTGTGCCTCCTCTGAAGCTTGTCTGCCTGGATTTTCTGGTCCCGGCGGGGTTGTGAGAGTGTCTGGCTTATAACGGTTGTTCAACTGTCTTTTGATTGTCTCCTGCAGGTCAGATGGCATCCAATGGTGCGCTGTGCCTGCGATTCCTAGAATCCAAAAGGATAAGGCTGATCTGGATATTCGGGGTGCTCTGCAGCTCCCATGTCCGTAGGGAGAACCAGAGTGAGTCACGTGATCAGAAGGACACAGAAAGGCAGAAGCCAGGTTCAAGATTGATGGCCAATGGGATATTGATAAGGACACCAAAGGCTTGAGAACTGTTGGAATAAAGTGTGCTCTTCTGCTCTTCCTCTCCCTCTCTGTCTCCATCTGTCTGTCTGTCTGTCTGTCTGTCTCTCTCTCTCTCTCTCTCTCTCTCTTCTCTGTGTGTGTGTTTGTATGTCTGTGTCTCTGTCTCTCTCTGCCTCTCATTCTCTGTCTCTCTGTCTCTGTCTTTCTGTGTGAATGTGTGTGTATATGAATGTGTGTGCATGTGTGCACATACATGCACATGTGTGCATAGGTGTGCACAGAGGACAACCTCAGGTGTCATCTCTCAGGTGCTGTCCACCCTCTTTTATTGAGACTGGGTCATTTCTAATCTTGGAACCTGCCGTGTAGCTCAGCTGGCTGGGCGACTGTGGAGCCCCAGTCATTGCCTCCATTTCTCCGGCTCTAGGATTATAAGCCCAGCCCCACTGCTGGGTTTTTCTTTAAAAACATGGATTTCCAGGAGATCAAATTCACCCTGCTTGCAAGGCCAGCACTTTATTGGCTGATCCCTCTTTCCAGCTGAAGACTTTTATTTTCAAAGAGCACATTTCATAAAATCTTCGTACCTCTAAGTGGTTTAAAACAGAATCATGCTCCAAAGAGCCACACACTGCTCCAAAGTGATCACAAACTCCCTCGTCCTGCAGACATGAGGTTTTTCTCTGGCTCCTCTCCTCCTTGGAGAACAGATCAAAGCCTCTTAGCTCTCAGCTCTGCATTCCACATTGGACCTCCTTTACTAGGTCCCCATGGTTCATACAGGAAGGAAAGCTCAGCCGGGGGCTGCAGGGTGGAGGAGGCTGCAAAGGAGAGCTGCCAGTCCTGTCTCCACTGTGCCCAAGCAGCCAGTTAGTTGGCTCCTTCTGATATCTATCTCTGTGGTGGACAAGAACATGATTCTGCATGAAAACCATAGGGATGGAGGGAGACCATGTGATCCATGGGTCCCCCACAAGTTCAAGGGTCACACCATTCTTTGTGATCTTGATTCAGCCAACAGAGGTCTGGCTGAGGCCACCAAGCAGCGGATCCTGCAAAGCCAAGGTCTTGCAATACAGCCAGTCCCAGGCAGGGACCCATGGGACAGGAAAGTCAACCCTAGAATAAATCAGCCTAGAGCTGCTATACTGAAGGAGCCAATGGAGGGAGGGAGGGAGGAAGGAAGGAAGGAAGGAAGGAAGGAAGGAAGGAAGGAAGGAAGGACAGACTTGGGTGTTGAAGGAACCCAGAGGACTTGCAGAGGGGACTCTGGGAGGAGACCTCCTGCAGCCACAACCATAAATGGTTCCCAGGTGTGAATAGCTCCCAGCTGTGAGTGGTTCCCAGGTGTGAGTGGTTCCCAGGTGTGAGTGGCTCCCAGTTGTGAGTGGTTCCCAGGTGTGAATGGTACCCAGGTGTGAGTGGT
>NC_034595.1:103976856-103981542 GCF_900095145.1 Mus pahari | reverse complement strand
GTGTGAGTGGTTCCCAGGTGTGAGTGGCTCCCAGGTGTGAACACATCTGTCCTCTCCAGCTGCCTCTACTTTCTTCTGCCCTCTCTCCTCTCCCCACTCACAGGCACACCTCAGGCCTCCAGGAGCATAAGTGTTTCTGCTGTGGATGCAGAGGGCAGCCGCAGTGTGTGAGCTGTATAAATCTCTTCTTCAAGAGGGTTTAAGTGGTTTGAGTTAAACACACAAACCCACAATTCCAAGAAAAGAATGGAAAAGTACTTTGAACTTTCTTAGGAACGTTTCCAGAGCACCCACGAGAAGACACAAATGTCTACACTTGGAGTCCTCATGCCGGCAGAGTGAGGACAAACTCCTTGGAGCCAAGGGGAACTCCAGTGCACACCTACTGTGTGCACAAGGGTCCTGCACAAGGTTGACCCACTCTGTCATGTTCCTCAGTAGTGACTCAAGTGAGCTCAAATGAGACAGCAAACCTGAGCCTCCCGTTCTATGCTCCCTGTGACTCCCTGAACCTGGACACTTTTCTATCTGTCTATCTATGTATTGTTTATCTGTTGTGCAAGCATTTGTGTGTAAGAGCTATGGCACAACAGGATGGAGGAGGGGCTAAGACAGAGTCTCAGAAGCCTTGCCTCTTTCTATAGCTCTTAGCAATGTGTCACCATGAGCCTGCACCTTCACGCCTCACGAGATGTTAGAGATGAGAATTCTCATTAGGGCCGAGTCTCTTACACTTCATCTGAGAGAGCGCACCCAGAAGTGACTTTCCTTTGAGGCGCATGCTGGGCCCTGCACTGCAGCAATGGAATCCTGACTTCCAGTTCCTTCCCTCAAGACCATCTGTTTCCCCAGAGATTCATCTTGCCACACAGCTCTAGGATCCCTCTCACTGTCTCTCCCACAGTCTTCTCCCAAAGCAAATGTCACCAATGTCACCAATGTTTCCACGGGGCAAGTTCATCCAGAAAGAATCTGAGCTCCAGGATCTAAACCTGCTGCAAGGTGCTCTTCAGCTCATGCACACGCATGCAGGTACCCACAGCCCCTCTGACTGAGTGATGAGTGATGGAGAAGGTGTTTGTTGTTTGTTCTCAGCCAAAGGAAAAGGCTCCAGGGCAATGTTCTGTCACAAAACAAGCAAGAGCTTCTCTCACACAGAGCACCCCATGTCTGCCATTCCTGCACAGTGACAGAAGGCCGAGTGCTCTCTTACTGCCCCC
Source organism: Mus pahari (assembly GCF_900095145.1). Taxonomy (NCBI): domain Eukaryota; kingdom Metazoa; phylum Chordata; class Mammalia; order Rodentia; family Muridae; genus Mus; species Mus pahari. The sequence goes on along the minus strand of NC_034595.1, from coordinate 103,980,322 downwards.
CAAACGACGAAATGAAACTTCAAGTCTTGGAAGTCACAGCCGCCTTCTTCTTCCTCCTCCTCCTCCTCCTCCTCCTCCTCTTCTTCTTCTTCTTCTTCTTCTTCTTCTTCTTCTTCTTCTTCTTCTTCTTCTTCTTCTCCTGCCCCTCCCCCTTCCCCTTCCCCTTCCTTTCCTCCTCCTCCTCCTCTTCCACTTCTACTCCCTGGTTTCTTCATTGGGGACCCCATCATTCCATCTTTTTCACAGAGCAGTTTGCATCAAGCCGTGGTGATGGGAACCCCTTAAACAAAAGCAGCAGCAGCACCCAGACTGCTCCTGGTGAAGGTGACTATCCTGATTCCAAGGCTGCAGAGCCCAAGTGAAGCAATGCAGTTTCAGAAGAGATGGTTGGTGGGAAAGAAGGGCTGGCTTGAGTCCTGAGTTCTGGGGTTGTGGCAGGAACAAATTAAAATGTCTCAGCCCCTTGTTGCTATGATAACAAAATGCCTGAGACTGAGTTCATTTATAGATGACAGAAATGTGTCTGCATCGTTCTGGAGTTGGGAGGTCAAGGTCAATGTCTCGGCAGGACATGCGTCTGATGAGGGCTGCTTTGTCACTTTAATTTTTTCAAATCCTATTTTTAATGATGGTTCTTAAATGCTTTAACCTCCCTTATACCCCACCACCCACCAGAGTTAGTGGGAAAGGAAGGATACAGGGGAAGTGGACCTGTTTAGAAAGGTTCTTTGGAGCAATTCCCATCTATGTTGTCTGGAAATCAGCAGTTCAGTTCACAGGTTAGCAGGCAGTGGCAGCTCGATCCACTCGCAAACACCTCATGGACACACTAGCAGTCCAGTTCTGTAGAGTTTGATTAGCAACAGCAGTGGCACAATCTAGCAGGGACAGCCAGGCTTGAGTCAGCAGGGGGAACCCGGTGGGACACCAGGAGAAGTTCTCAGGGAAGCAAAGATCAGTGAAGATGTGAGACCCAAAAGCATTGCACAGCCAGTTTTACGAGCAAGCCTAGCTCTGTCTCCATCATTCCATGGAGTCTTCGTTATACCCTCCAAGTATCACCTGTCCTCCGCGTGCCTTGTCTCAGCACGGGTCTTGTCTCAGCACAGGTCTTGTCTTAGCACAGGTCTTGTCTCAGCATGGGTCTTGCCTTAGCACCTGCATCCAATCAGCCAGAGTCTGCAGAGTACGGACAAATGCAGCTCAACTATACAACGTAAGGTGGACCGACACATGTGTGTTGTTAGCAAAGAATCCTTCATTATGTGTCCTTTCATGTGCTTGCTTAAGCAGAAAATCCTTTTACCCATGTCTGCTTCAGCAAAATGTTCCTTCATGTGTTTGCCCCAGCAAATCACCATCCGACCCAATTGACTCTCCAAAGAACTCTTAAAGTTTACACTTCACTGCTTTCTGGTTCCAAGGTGGCACCTGGTTCCTGAATAGGATTGCTATCTTTCCCGTGATGAAAAGAGGAGGAGACCACAGAACTCTATTCTATGGAGTAATAATAATTCAGTCTCCTTTAAAGGCCCCACCTCTTACCACTATGACTTTACCACCACCCTCAACCGCACCACACACCAAGAACAGAGCCAACAGGCACGTATAACATGGCCATGGTTTTGACCACACTCTGTGCTTTGACAAACTGCTCTGTTAAAAAGAGGGAGCAATGGGGTCCCCAATGAAGAGACCAGGAGACCCATAGAGGTCGGAAGTGGGGGTGGAAGACAAAGAGAGGAAGAAGACTACCAAGGCTTGAAGTTTCGTTTTGGGGGGCAGTAAGAGAGCACTCAGCCTCTGTTACTGTGTCTTGACTCTTCAAGTCAAACGTCCACAATGACCCACCCTCAAGCTCATTATGAACCCCCGGAGGAGATCCTCAGAGTGCCCAGTGATAACAGGTAGAGACTTGCCAAAGTTGACCATAGCTGCACAGATATGTCAGGGAACCCTGGTGCAGCTGACTGTGAGTGACTGTGACGCGGCCAGAAAAGGAGGACAGCCTTTGTCCTGTGGGCTGGGGTGCTTCTCCCAACCTGGACCCTGGCTGCATGAACCAGCTGTTGTAAGCTTGCGTGCAACAGCCCCCGTGCATGGAAGACAGTGACTGTACGTCGGTGAGAGGAGACAGGTCTGTACCTTGTTGCGGAGATCCCACGTCCTCTGCCACATCACCTCTGGCCAGGGCAGAGTCTGCCTGCCTGCCTGCCTTGTGTATGCCAGGCCAATTACACAGTGACTCCAAATGAATGAAGATTCTGCCTAATATTTTTAGTAATGATAACACTTAGCAGAAAAGTGCTTTTTAAGGCTCAGAGATGGAGAGCGTGGAGTGGCATTTAAAGCGGAGATGTCAGACAGGATCTGCCGCAGCCTTGCTAAATGTCAAACATTTCATCCACAGAGAAAGTGGCTTGTTAGACATATTTCCCCCCAAACCTGATTAAAACGCAAAGTGCCTTTTGCATATTCGTTTCTGTTTTATGTGATGTTAGCTGTGTAGGGAAGAAACAGAGGGGGGGCAGGAGGGTAGGGAGGCTGGGGAAGCCCACCAGGGCCGGAGGCAGCGGTCGAGGTGTTCACAGAGATGAAGTGAAAAACAGCCAGCTTGGGGGCCCAGAGGGGACAGCGGATCTTAGAGCAGAATAAATACTTTGGATGGGCCAAGGCCACAGAAGCCCGCCAGGCCTGCAAGCTGCAGTGTGAGGCTCCGGCTGATTGGTTGACCATCTCTCTCGGGGGGGCCATGAAACCCCAAGGGGAGTTGTGCTTATGTTGGAGGACTAGTGCAGATGGCAGCCACACAGTTCCCCCGGCTAAGCAGCTGAGATCTCAGGACAAGCATTGGTACTGTCATCCTGATGATATCACCCGGCCAAGCCCATCCTCTCTCCACGGCCTGGGGGAGGGGAAGGAAGTAGAGGCCACAGCTACTGGGAAGGGTGGCGGAGCACAGTGTGCAGGAGTGTAGACTCTTAGAATCAGATCCCTGGGGTTGCACAGGCTCCGCCCTCCACACAAATGGTAGGGGCTTGTGGATGCTGTCACCGGGCCCTGAACTGATGCTGGTTTCAGGAAACCATGGTGGTAAGGGGAGCTTCTGGTTTCAGTCACCCATGGAAGTGTGTGCTCAGTGACTGGCCTCCAACTCCATCAGCTGGCCAGGACACACACACACACACACACACACACACACACACACACACACGGGACTCCAAATGACCAATCACTGTAGATTAAGTGGCCTTAACAACAGAAATCTGTATCTGTTTCTCATGCTTCTGAAAGCTAGAAAGTCCAAGGTCAAAGACACACACAGACACACATAGACACACACAGACACACAGACACACAGACACACACAGACACACACAGACACACAGACACACACAGACACACACAGACACACACAGACACACAGACACACACACACACACAGACACACACACAGACACACACA
>NC_034595.1:103941119-103975585 GCF_900095145.1 Mus pahari | reverse complement strand
AGAGAGAGAGAGAGAGAGAGAGAGAGAGAGAGAGAGGGAGAGAGAGAGAGAGACAAGCAGCCCCTTTTGTAGTAAGCCAGGCCTACCTGGCTATTGCCAGATAACCTTGGGGTGGAGCCTAGAAGGAATGCTGAGTCTTGGGAATGATGGCCTCTCATGACCTCATCTAAAACTGATGACTACCCAAAGTCCTCAATACTAAGTACTTCCACTTTGGGGGTATCAATGTGTGTGTGTGTGTGTGTGTGTGTGTGTGTGTGTGTGTGTATGGGGACATTCAGTCCATTTCAGCTGTGCATTTGTACACACACACCCAGAGGACTGTCTTAACACATAGCATCAGATCTACACATACAGGACAAGCACTTTTGAAGGAAGCTTCTGTATTGTCAGCTCAGGCAAGTGCTGAGGGCTCAGGGACTCAGTCACTTCCCCAGGCCCCTTATGGATACCACATAAGAAGCCTGGGCCCAGGACCCGCTTCTCATCATGAAGACAAGTGGGGAACTCCTCCAGGGGCCGGTGTCTGGGCGCAGACCGTTCAAGGACACACAATGCAAGGGGGTCAGCAGTTGTCAATATTCTCTAACTGCCAAGGCAGAGCCAGAGGCAGCAGGGCAGGCAGGGGTGGCAGGTGGGATTATGCAAACCGCCATAGCATCTGAGTGCTCTCTCTCTCTCTCTCTCTCTCTCTCTCTCTGCAGTTTGGGATGCTCCTATCTTATGAATGCATCTTCAGTGCGCCCTCCCAGGAAATTGGGCATTTTTATGCCCTGTGATTTTGGATGTGGAAATCACCCCCGTGCTCTTGTGTTACATTAAGAGGTAAAATGATATTCGAGGTGCCAGCTGGATGGAATCTGGAGGCTGCGAGCACGTGTGGGGAGCTGGGAGTCTTTCTAAACTGCAGAACCGCAGCCCTGCATACTTGGCACTAACTAATACTTTTTAAATGGGATTTTAAATTTAACTTAAAAATGAGAGTCCCCTAGTGCACGATTCAAATATACAAGGAGAAATTTGACAGGAAGTCGCTATCATCGGGTTATTTGGTCCGAGTCTGTGACTTGAGGCCCTTTGGCAAGGAGAGTCTGGATTGCTTTCCTCCCCTCTGGCATCTCTCAGGCTTGCTTTTCTCCTTGGAATAATTTGATTTTTTTTTTTTTTAAGGCAATGGCTATTTAAAGAAGGAAACAAACAGGACTCCTACTTTCCTTTGCTGAGTTTTGTATATGAGTGCACGTCCTCTCTGTTGGCTTCCGAGGAAACTCAAACAATGGATGGATTTGTTAGTAAGCTTCTAGAAGCTTCTACCCAGGGTTCATTTGTTTCCATTCTGATTGGCTGCTGAAAGGAAAACACCTGCATCGTCCTACAGCAGAAAAAAATATCTAATACAGATAACATTATAACAGAGGGGGGAGGTGAAGAAACGGCTCAAAGGCTGAGAGCGAGCTCTTGCTGCCCTTACGGAGGGCCCCAGGCGCAGTTCCACTTACCCACATGGTGCTCACAACCACCGATAACTCCAGATCCCAAGGATCGATAGACTCTCGGGGCCTCTGAGTGTGTCTGCATGCACTGACACAGACAGTTTAAAGCTTGCGGCACTCACAGAAGACATAGCAAAGGGACAGACCATGACTGAACCCAGGCCACAGACCACAGTCATCAGCCTGCCCCTCAAGGACTCTGACACTCTAAGTGGCCAGATCCCACGGCCCCCAGAAATCAGCCAGCGTATCCCCACATCTCTTTCTCTGGCAGAGAGTTAAGAAGCCATGCTGTGGTGGCTCCTCAGCCAGCCCCATACAGGCTCCCCCATGCTCCATGTCTCAGACCAGGTCACACGGTGTGAGCCTCCCAGCCACTCTCTAAACAGGTATAAAAGTTGGGTGTTTTCCTGTGTCTGGGAGATTTAGCAGAGGGCTTTTCTCCAAGCTCCTCCCCGGTCATCCAACTCAGGGCAATGATCAATTGTTTACGTTATTTCTCTTAAAATGTATTAATTTTACTTATAATTATGTGCATGTGTGTGTATGGGGTGGAGCTGGAGCTGACTGTGAGCTGCCTGATATAGGTGCTGGTACCCAAACTCAGATCCGCTGTGACAGCAGCAAGCACTATGAACCACTGAGCCATCTCTCCAGCACCAGCCTATCCCTCGTATAAACCTCTCTCCAGGTTCTAAAGGGATGCTCCTCTGTCCCCTGAAAGACCACCATGCTATCTCTGCTATGATATGCTGTCCCTTCCTAATACTCTCCCACGGCAAGACCCAATCATGTCTTCAATGGTCACTCCCCCTCTCCTAATATGGCTCCTTCCGGAAGGACACCTTTGTGCTAGCTCCTTTCCCAGACCACCTGTCACCTGCAGCTGCTGGCACCCCAGTATCACCTGTGCAGAGGCTGAGGGGAGCATCAGGAGAAGTGCAGGTGTGTGGGGGAAGGGCTATACAGTACTTCCTGTCCTTCTCACTCCACCCTTGCAAAGCAAGAGGAAGCTGAGCGCAGCAAGCACAACTCAAAAGTCTACAGAACCACCCCCAGCACTGTTCTTTTCTTTTTAAAGATGTATTTATTTTATGTATGAGTACACCATTGCACTATTCAGGCACACCAGAAGAGGGCACTGGATCCCATTCCAGATGGTTGTGAGCCACCATGTGGTTGCTGGAGATTGAACTCAGGACCTCTCCAGTTGGTGCTCTTAACCACTGGACCACCTCTCCAGTCCCCGGCACTGTTCTTAAGTTGCATAATTTCTACAGCTCACTGGACACCAAGCAGCGTTGCTGGGAATTGAACTCAGGACCTCTGGAAGAGCAGTCAGTGTTTTTAACCTCTGAGTTACCTCTCCAGCCTCCAGCACTGTTCTTAAGTTGCATAATTTCTACCGCTCACTGGACACCAAGCAGCTCATTTAGGCTGCTGAGGCTTCTCCTTCCCAGGATGCACGCCTTGCCTGCGAGCGTTCGGATGTCTTTCCAGACGGGCACCTGAGAGCAAGTTCTTCCTTTACCGTGTGGTTACCGTGTGGTTACTGTGTGGTTACCATGTGGTTACTGTGTGGTTACTGTGTGGTTACCATGTGGTTCTGCTGAGACCACAGTGTCTTCCCCAAGGTGCTTTGTGTCCAGCCAGCCACTCACAAGGAGGAGGGAATCACGCCTTTCTGCACAGACACAGAACAGGTTGACACTGGAGGCAATGGTCTCTAGCCCTGGAGGCATCCTGAGTGTACCCACAGGTACAAGTTCTTCAAGTGTGTCCTGACTACCATCATCATGGTGACCTTTCTCTTGGGAATGTTGTGAAGATGTGTCCTCAAGCCAGGCTGTGTCTGGGGTATGTGTCACAACCATTAAAAGCTATCTGCCACTTTCCCATCAGAGGCTGGGTCTTCCAGCCATATCAATCCACCTACCCTTGTGAGGAGACTGTGATGGCTGTTCTAATCGACAAATTGGGATGTAGATCACCTCAGAGATGGGCCTCAGGATGTTATCTCAATCTCACTGTTGTGGGAGAACTGCCTACTGTGGGTGGCACCATTCCCTAGGTGAGATCCTGGGCTCCACAAGTGGAGAAACGGAGTCCAGACCCAGCATGCAGCCATCATTCTTTGCTTGGTGACTGTGGATGTGCTGTAACCGGCTGCTTCAGGCCCCTGCCGCCTTGTGAATCATACTCGTGAAGTGTGAACCACAGTAAACCCTTTCTTCCATTCACTCTTGTTGGGGAATTTTATCACCGCACCAGGGGGAAAGACAACAACAGAACAAACCTAAGACAGACCCCAACAGCAAAAGCTGTTCAGTGGTCAGTTGCTCCATATCAAGAAAATGGATCAGGCTGGGAGTCTAGAGTGTAACACACAACCACCATCTACTTTAAAGGAAACATGGGGTCCTGAAGACATGACAGATCTGCAGCTCAGAATGCTGCCTGCCTGCTGGGGGCAATGAGCAGGGGTGGAGCTGGGATCTCCTCCTCCTCCGGCCTCCTCCTCCGGCCCCCTCCTCTGGCCTCCTCCTCCAGCCTCCTCCTGTGAGAATTTTTCATTCACATTGAGGGCACAGTTCCTCCTGTCCTCTCCTGTCCACAGTGGGCTGGATCCACCATATGTCTATTCTCCTTATCTTGGGATGCTTGATTTCTTTAAAAATCCTGCTTGTCCACAGGGACAGGCCTTCCATGGCTGCACAGGACATCCCTGCAGGGGAAGAGTCTTCTGTGGACAAGCCAACGTTACCCAGCCCGTGCCCCAGCCACTACTTCAGTATGCTTCTTCTGACGTTCCTCTCTATCTTAGTTGTTCGTGATCCTAACCCGTATTGAGAGTTTAGGCGCATACTTGCTTCGTTAAGGACAGAGGGCCGCTGTTCAGTTTCTGACAGCCAAAGAGCAATGCATTACAGCCAGAGGCCCCTTGATTTATTGGAATCAGCACACAAGAACATACAACCACTGGCTCAGGGTGACTTGGGGGTTGTTCAGTTTTGATACCTAATCTGAGACCAACCCTAAAACCCTGGGGAAAGACCTGCCATTCTCAAAGACATTCCAGAATTCCCAGGCCATCCAACTCCTGGGCGGCATGACCTAGCTCTGCATGGCCCCGGGTGCTCCCTTCTCTCAGGAAACCCAAGAATACGTCTCTCGATGGCTTTGGACTCTGCTTTCCCTCAACCCCCTCCATGGATAAGAAGTCACAAACACATATGAAGTGAAGGCCGGTGGGTCTCCTGGACAGTTCTGGATCCATCGTGTTAAAAAGATGCTGGGAATTTTTACTCCTCCCCGAGCCCCATTGCGTCTAGAGACTGTACCACACACATTGTACTCGTGGCCTTCTGAAATCCAGCTCTTTAGCTCCATGCTCACATCAGCCATGTCAAAGTGACATGGCCAACCACTCTCTGACTCCCTCAAAAGTGCAGACATGGTGTCTGTGCGTGGCACAAGTGGGTCATGAAGAGAGAGCAGGATGCTGGGATTAAGGAACTCGGAGATCCCTCCTGCACCTGCAGAGCACTGTTGCTTTAGCTCTGGGGGCTGGGAAGGGCACCCCTGCAGAGCAAGCACTGCCACTGTGGGCTGATGTTGGAGGACTGACTGGGTGTGAACCCTCGCTCACTGGAGGATGCACAGCTGCTCGGCAGCCCTGCCAGGATCCACATCTGTAGCTCCTTCAGCAGAGGAATACTTCCTTTATCTTCCATCTGCAGTCTTTAATTTGCTTTGTTCTCCCCCAAATTTGCATATATGAATCTAAGCGAGAAGGGTGAGGAGGGCTGCTAAAAAGCGCCCCATTATCTTTTGTCAGGCGAGACACAACATAGCTTTGCTGGCACTGGCAGCAGCCACAGGGATTCCTCCATGACCTGATGGAGGTGCATGTGGCTGCTGGGCTGTACAGGCAGAGCTGGGAACAGTCATGTGGTCACTCTCAGCACAGATACCCATTTGCTTGGTCCAAGTGGGGCGGGTCCTGCCTGGAGGAGTTGGGATCACTGTGCAGTCGGAGCAAGCCCTAGACTTCCCCACAATCTGGGTGTCTAGGGAGCCACCAGGGGATCCAGGTCCCGGCAGTGGTGCAGGATGGGAGTGGGCAAGCAAGGGGGGGGATCTGTGAGATCAGGAAGGAATATGTGAGAATAGAGGCCAGAGTTTATAGGCGTGGAGCAGTCAGGAAGTAGTTCCCCCAATGATAAAAGGGCTGTGGATGACTGTGACATCAACACCTCGGGGGAAAAAGTCTCGAAGCATTGGAAGGACTAAGGCAGGAGTGGGGTACAGATCCCAGCTAGAAGATCAAGGGCGGTGCCCAGGCCAGGGGATGTCAACACTTCAGTCCTTTGAGGGATGTGCCTAGCACCCCAACACAGCCATCACTTCCCAGAGGGCCCCAGAAGTCTTCCCCCAGATGGGCAGTACGGAGTGACTGACAGGCCGAGTGCTCTGGCTCCAGCTGTGCAGACACATCTGCAGGGACCCTCGTCTGCCCTCTCGCTCCCGGTGATGGATGGCTCCTGAGAGACACCAGCGCTCCAGATGGGAACAGCCGGTTTAACGCTCTGTTTCTAAATCTGAGGAGATACAGCGTCCCATCATTAAAAATTCATTTAGACTTATCTTAATAGGAAACACTATAACTCAGCTGGACCCGCACTTGACAAATGGCCTTCCCTCAAGAGAAATCTTAAGGCAGGAGGCAAGGCTCTTCATCACTGCATTCTGTGGTTAATTTCCACGCGGCTGACAGCGAGAGCCTCATGTTGTTCAGAGCCATGAGTGCTCACGCGCTGTCCTTCTGTCTGAGGCACCTCAAAGAGACACAGGTCTGAGTTCTCAGCCCCAGGGTCACGTGGTAGGGACCCTGTCACGAGGAGACTTAGTTGGACAGAAGCTTGCGGTGCTCCTTGGTTCTTAGAACGGGAAAACCTGGAAGTAAAGAAGGGTGGGCAGAGGAGAGACTCTGGCATGGAGAAAGCGTCGTCCTCCAGGAGAAAATCCTAACCTTGAAGGCTGCGAGTGTCCCGGGTCCGGCTGAGTCTTCCAACCACATAGAGTGTGATGGATAGCGCTGTGCTGACTTGACCCAAACTAGAGTCGTTTGGAAAGAACAAAGCTCAATTAAGTAAATGCAACCACAAGGCTGTCTTGTGGGCAAGGCTGGAGTGCGTTCTTCTGATGGATGGAGGTGGAGGGCCCAGACCACTGTGGGTGGTGCCAAGCTGGACTACAACACGATGGGAAAAGACGTGGGGAGCGAGTCAGTAAGCAGCTTCCTCCGTGGCCTCTGCTTCAGTTCCTGCCTCCAGGTCCTGCCTTGACCTCCCTGTTCAGACCTTCCTGGATGGCAGGTTGCAAGTTGTAAGAAGAAATAAATCATTCCTCCCCGAGATGTTTATGGTGTTTGTCACAGCACAGGAAATAGACAAGGAGCACAAGATGCCCAGCGTCTGACATTTGGTTTCTAACACTCTGACCTGTCTTGTCTCTCAGAGCATCACTGGGCCTCTGAATCAGGCGGCAGCAGGGGCCCACCATGGATGAGAACAACAGAGATTCCTTCAGTTTGGATTCGCTGATCTCCGGCCCCGCTGGGCTCCGGAGAGCACCACACCTCCAGACACTGGGAACAACTTGATCAAAAACCGTCGCAAGCGCGAGTGTCTATTTAGAGTGTCAGATGTGTCCCTCAAGCCATAAGTGGAATGCTTCTATCCAAGAACAGACTTCTAAGACACACAGGAGTTTCACAGCAAGTCCTAGGACGGCATTTTAACAGTTTTGTCAGGCCTGGGTATTTTAGTTTTGAGTGCACTGCTGTGATAAAACATTATAACCATAAGCAGCTTGGGGAGGAAAGGGCTTATTTCTTCTTACAACTCTCAGGTCACAATCCATCACTAACGGAGTCAGGGCGGGGACTCAAGGCAGGAGCCTGGAGGCAAGAACTGAAGCAGAGGCCATGGGGGGAGGGGGATGCTGCTTAGCTCTGCTTACTGGCTTGTCCCCCATGGCTTGCTCAATCTGCCTTCTTACACTTCTCAGGGCCACCTGCCCAGGGGTGGCCCCGCCCACAGGGAGTTGGACTTTCCCATCAACCATCAGGAAAATCCCCACCCCCGGACTTGCCTATAGGCCAATCTGATGGAGACCTTCTCTCAAAGTTCCTTCTTCTCAGATGGCCCTAGCTGTGTCAACTTAAAAACAACCAGTCCAACCTCCACACAAGGACTGCTTACATTTTCCATAAGGGAGCTTAGGAATGTGGAGGAAGAGGTCAGTGAACAGAGTAGGAACCCGGGAAGGACCTGCCAACTGAGGAAACGTCGGGTACAAAACTCCTTAAGGACCTGACGTCATCCAGATGTAGCAAATGGGTTGGTGGATTGAGCAGAAAAAAAAAAAAATGACACCAGAGGAATGATGGGACCAGAGAGGGGGAGGAGCTAGGACTCCAGTGGGCAATGCAGGGAGAACCCTTACATCTGGTTGGTAACAGGAGGGGAAAGCCATGTGGGTCTGACAACCGTGGAAACCAAATCTCAAGGCTCCAGACAGACGAGGGCCTTATTGACTGTCTCCCTGTTGTGCTAAAATGCCCCCAAGAACAGCTTAAGATGGAAAGGGTTTATTTTGGCGCGTAGTTCAAAGAGGACACAGTCCATCCTAGTGAAGAAGGCATAGCAGCAGGAAGCCATGGTGGCAGGAACAGGTGGCTGGCTGGTCACGCTGCAGCCTCTCTTAGGAAGCAGAAGCTGAACCGTAAGTGTGGTTGTGTTATAAAGACTCGGGGTCCAACCTCAGTGACTCACTTTCATTCTTGAGGTTCCACTCCCTGAAGGGCCCACAACTTTCTCAAACAGTGCCCCCGACAGGAGAGGAAGTGTTCCAATAAGAGACTGGGGGGCATTTCACAGACAGACCACAGCCTGCACGTGAACCCAGAAAAACTGACAGACGAGTGCAGCTGGTCTGACAGGGCAGAGGGGTCTTCACATCCCACCAGGTCTGAGGGAAAAGGGAATGAAGGAAATCCTATATCCGAGAGAAAACACGATGTCCCGCACAGGTGTCTTGGACCCGACAGTGAATGGTAGGGTGCACGTGAGAAGAGAACCTGAATCTGACCAGGACTCGTGAAGGTGCCTCTGGACGGGTGCCAGAGGGTGGAAGCAAGCAGCCTCACTTGCAGGCCCTGATAGACCTTGGGAGAGCTGTCTGTCAGGGCAGAGACTTAGATAGGCGGATCAGACAGTGTCTCGATGCTTACACATCAGAGGGACCCACTCCCCCGCCCTCCACCTCTCTCCTAAGTTCCTGCCCCAGTTTCTCCTCCATAAACCACGATGTTTACCGCTCCTCCCAGAGACAGCCGATCTGCTGTTACACACTGTTCTGTGTTTACCCTAATTGAGGCAGTGGTTAGGAATTGAAGACGCTTTACGGAACTCACTAATCTATTGTCAGTCTTTAATTTTATAGACAGAAACCAGTTAAGAACCAAGTTATAAAAGTTCTCTAAGGAATTCAGGCCTGACACACACACCGCAGTATCACAGCTGATAGGCAGGGGTGAGGGGTGGGGAGGTGAGGGTGGGAGGTGAGGGCGGGCGGGCCAAATGCCACCCAGGAAGAGGGGTTTCCTGTCACCTGACTTTGTAAATTTATCTTTACATTTGTACACGTTTATGCATGTGGACATGTGTATTGGTACATACATGTGGAGGTCATGGGAGAACCATAGATGGCATCCCTCAGACTCTTTCCACTGTTTGAGAGCAGGTCTCTCATTGGCCTGGAACTCAGCCAAGTGGACAAGACTTACTGGCCCGTGGGCCTGGGGCGGTTTGAACGAGATGCCCCTCATAGTCTCGGGTATCTGAATACTAGCTCACCAGCTGGTGGCGCTGTTTGGAGGTATAGGTGGCACAGTCTTGTTGGCAGAAGTATGTCACTAGAGTTGGGTGTTGAGGTCTCAAGGCTGTGAGCCTTCTGCAGTGTGCTCTCTGCTTCCTACTTGAGGTTGAAGATGTGAACGCTCAGCATGTGAGCTTACTGCTCCATCACCAACCTTCACACCCCCACGCCACGATGATGACTCTTCAACTCTCGGGAAACATAACTGCAAGTAAACCCTTCTTCTATAAGGGCTGTGGTAGTTTATCCCAGCAGTAGAAATAAGTAATACGGAGTCCCGAGCTTCTGCCACCTCACCAGCAACTAAGATTTGAGACACGGCCCATCATGCCTGGCATTTTGTGCAGGATCAGGTCAGACTCACAACCTAACCTTTGCAAGGCAGGCGCTTTACAACTAAGCCATCTCCCTAGCGTAGGCCCTTCCTTCTTAGGGAACATATCGGTGAAGAAAACTGTCCAGAGAGCTCTGAGACCACGAACATCCGGGATGGGCACCCTTCAGTTCCGCTCAGCAGCTCCACCCAGGAAGAAGTCGGCGTGTATCTGGAGGTACAGCACAGTTCGCGTCACCTATCAGTGTCAGAAGAGTTCCATTGCACAAGTGAGTCTGTTCTGTTGCTTGGGGCTGCGTCTGAGTAGGGTCAAATGCTGACTGATGAGGTGTGGTGAGGCTGCCAGGACGTCAGGATGGTAAGAGATGCTAGGGGAATTCTGCTTTCAAAATCCCTCTATCTGGTCGGTCCATCGTGGTCCGTAGGAAAAGCCTCGCAGAGATAGCTAGATGTCCATCAGGGAAAGACGTGAGGTTAGTCTCCAAATTTCCAAGTACCAACACTGTCCTTAACATGTTCCCTCAGGTGTTTGCCACGTCCCTAAGTGGAGTCAAGAGTGGTAGGCATTCAAGTTGCCCTCCAAGAGTCAACAGGTATGTGAAAATCTAAAACACTGTGATGGGTGTGGCCTGTACAGATGTTGTTCTACATACAGGACTCAGAAGAACAAGGACTCCTTGATACCCAAAGGAGACAGGACTTGGACCTAGTGTGGTCTCCCTGAGGATGGTACCTTGAGGCTAAGAGCACGACAAAGGATAATATCGTGTGCCTAGCATTCTTTAAGTGTTCCATGTAGAGGCTGGGTCTCCTCTGGCTGTACTCAGCTACCAGAGCCAGTAGTTTATGGCAAGTCTGGTGTTCCAGGCTTCCCACGGACACGGCCCGAGGGAGCCACTCCCTTCTGCTTCGGATCCCTGATCTTCAACACATTGGAGTTTGTCCTTGATGGCCTGTCAGGGTCAGAGTCACACACTATCGTCTGTGTTGTTTGTAAAACCTTGGCTGGAGATGTAGGTTGTACTGGTGTGTCTGTACCAACCCAGGGGCTCCTATGCCAAGCCTTTTTAAAGGGTTAGAGGTTCTTGGTAGATACTGTAGGCTATCCCTCCCACCATGACTGCTTCCTGCCCCTCCCACCATGGCTGCTTCCTGCCCCTCTCACCATGGGCACCTTCCTGCCTAACAGGAAATTTAGAACTAGGCTTTATGCTCTGTCAAAACAGGATCCAGTGTGAGAACTTTTCAGACACAATTAACTTTCCTTCTTTCTCTCACCTGCCCCCAAATCAGTCACTCGGATTTCGTCCCTCAGTTATATTCTCCCTTTTCTCCTTTAATTCACCTCTAATCTTTTCTTGAAGCTACGGGGCACTTAGGGAATTAATTCAATGGAGCCTTATCTGTGAACTCGCGGTGACCACTGCCCCACGGTGGAAAATCACTCTCAGTGCAGACACAGTTCAATTGAGACGTGAGAACTCCTGAAAGCCGAGCCCATCAAGGCGTGCCGGCGAGGCCATTGCCGTGGAATATTAATAGCACGGGGGAGATGTGACAGGAATTTATGACTGAAAGAGAGGTAACAATGCGCAGGCAATCCAATGTAAACATCATTTTGTAGAGATAGGTAAGTGTGCAGCGTGTCAATAGAGAGGGAAACAGATAGCATTATGGAAGGCCGATGTCGCTATTCCTGAGACACAGGAAGTCAGCACTCCCCAGGAGCTTTTCTCGCTTTTCTTCTCCATGACCATGAGATCTTGCCTCTTGTCTGAATATTATTCCCATGCTTCTCCAAGCTGCACCTCTGTATCTGGACCATCTATGTCAACCACCGTGTGACACAACCCACTTGTGAGTGTGTCCCACTCAAGCATCCATATCCTTCCTCACCGTCAGACATAGGGTGGTACAACAGTTTACGTTCTCGTTTCTGTGCTAAAACACCCGACAAAGCAGCTTGGTTAGACAGGTCTGCTTTGGCTCGCAGTTTGAGGACACGGTCCCATCGTGGCAGGGAGGGCTCTGCGGCAGGAGCGTGAGGTGAGCCTGCTCACATCACATCCACAGTTGGGAAGGCAGATGCTGGTGCTCAGCTCGCGGTCCTCTTTCCATGCAAGATCTGAGCCTATGGAAGGGTGCCGCCTGTGCGCAGTTAGGGTGCGTCTTTGAATTGATTACTTTTCTGTTGCAGTAATCAAATACTGTGACCAACAGCAATGGGAAAAAGAAATAATTTATTTTAGCTAACAACTTCAGAGCAAGATTCCATAACAGAAGCAAGAGCTGCAAACTGGCTGCTCACAAATCTGTCTGTATACAGGAAGTGGGGGTGGGGGTGGGAGAAAACAGGAAGTGGGGTGTGCCATCAAACCCTTAAGGCCCACCCTCAGTGACATACTTCCTCCTGTAAGGTTCTACTTCCTAAAGAATTCATAACCTTCCTAAACTGTTCCACCAACTGGGGACCAAGAGGTCACATGCCAGAGCTCTAGGGGACATTTCTCATCAAACTACTACAAACTTCCCACTTAAATCATTAAGTACAATCTGGAAGCTCCCTCATAGACATTTCTAGAGGTTTGTTCCCTCAATTATTCCCATATCCCACCAAGGGACAGTAAAGATGAATAATCAATCATGGTATGTCTGTGTGCAATATGTGTGCATGCTCACACCTGTGGGAGAGGGTCTGCATGTGTGTGTGTGTGTGTATCTGTGTGTAACTGTGTGTGTGTCTGTGGTGTGTGTCTATGTGTATGACTGAATGTGTCTGTGTGTGTCTCTGTGTGTGTAACTGTGTGTGTATCTATGTATGTGGCTGTGTGTATCTGTGTGTCTATGTGTGTGACTGTGTGTCTGTGTGTGTGTGTGTGTGTGTGTGTGTGTATGCCCCTGTGTGTGGAAACCAGGAATTGACATTGGTGTCTTTCTCTGTCCCTCTCCACCTTGTACACTAAGGCAGGTTTTCTTGCTTAAGCCTAGAGCTCAACCTGGCTTGTCTAGCTAACCAGCTTGCTCCGGGGATCCTGTCTCTGCCTTCCACGTGGTGAGGTTACAAGTGGGCTGCTATGTCCTCCTTGAATTTATTTGGGTACAGGGTATTTGCATTCTGAGCACCTCCAAAGATCTTAAAGGTATTCTTTTTAACAGCATTTCACATACACTAAGACGAACACGCTACATGTGCTTTAGCCATTTGGCTCAGCTATTATGAACTATTATATTCTTTGCCCATCTAGTTATTGAACAAGTTGCATGATTTGTATTGATTTCAAGAAATCATTTATTTAAAATTACAGCGTATTGGCAAGAGATGAATTCTTCTTGCCCTGTCATGTTTTTGACTGGTTAATATATGTTTCCCATAAGGCCACACGGCCAGCTCTCTGAATCCCAACCTGGTGGCTAGACTTGGTGTGGAACGCCACTCTTCTCCCCCCAGCACAACCCCGGGAAGGGTCCCAGGGAAACAGGACTTTGGGGCCTCCACTTCGGTACAAAACTTTCAAAGACACCAATTCCCCAGAGATGGGCTGGCTGTGAAGTCGCCTCTGTAGACGCCAGGCAGCAGGTTACAAGGGCATCATAGCTCCATCACTGGAGACCTCTGATATGAATCAAATCACTGAGGGCTTTGTTCCAGGAGAGGAAGGCATGCTCTCTGCGCAAAGAGCGCTCTTGACTGCTTCAAGATGGTAACTGTGGAGCTGTCCTGTCCCTTAGCTGAGGTCTTTGGGGAGCTTGTCTTTTGAAGGCTGGACTCTATGAATATTGCATCTCCTTTATCATGGAACACTCACCTCTGAGATAAGTGACTTGACACAGCTCACAGCCTGTGGTCCCCCCTCTCATCCACGGCTTCCTGAGATGGCCGAGGCTCTGCATCTGATCCTATTGGGCATCCTCTCATTTCCCTTTCTCTCTCTATTTCACTTCACTAGGCTATGGATGAAAGTGGGAGTTAAAAGCTGAGGAGAAGGCTCGGCCAGCACAGTCTCTTCAGTGTAAGCCCAAGGGCGTGGGTTCAGATTCCTGGCACCCATGGGAAAAGGCATGTCATATACTTCTATGATCCCAACACTGGAGTGGAACTGAGCAGAGGCAGGTAGATCCTTGAAGTCTAGTGGTCAGCCGTCCTAACTATACTCATGAGAATCGGCTTCAGTGAGAGAGGCCTTATCTCAGAAATAAATTCCTTGCAGAGGACCAGAGTTTCAGATCCCAGTACCCACAGCAGATGGCTCATAACCACCCTGTAAGTACAGATCCAGATGATCCGGTGTACTCTTCTGGCCTCCTCTGACACCTGCACACAGGGCTCCATGCATATATGCACATAAACCAAAAATAAATATAAACAATTAAAATTACGTTGAGATGGAGAGTAATTGATAATAGACACCCAGTGTTGACCTGAGGCTTCCACAGGCATGTGCACCTACACACATACATATACACACCACACTAACAAATAGACATCACACACAGAGAGAGACAGAGAGTGACAGAGATGGAGACAGAAACAGAGAGTGAGTGACACAGAGTGATACAGAGTGACAGAGACAGACAGCAGACAGACAGACAGACAGAGAAGGGGTGTGTAGTACAGGCTCCATAACATACCTGAGCTCTTCCATCTAGGACCACACTGATATGGCAATTGGCTCTCTGCATCTGCAGGTCCCCCCCACCTGCCCCCAATGCATACCTGAAACTTAGACATATTTTCCTGTCGTCATTCCATAAACAATACCTTCTGATAGCAGTTCACATGTTGCTCTAGTTTTTCTATGGTTGCTGTCATAAACACTGCAAATTAGGGCAGAAAGCAGATTTTCTTCTTACAACTCTCATATCATACACTCCAACACGGGGAAGGAAGTCACAGCAGGAATTCAAGGCAGGAACCCAGGCTGAGGCCATGAAAGAATATTGCTCGCTGACTTGCTCCTCATAGTTTGCTCAACTTGCTTTCTTATACAAAGCAGGACCAACTTGGCCAGGTCTGGCACTGCCAAAGTGGGTGGGGCTCTCCCATACCCATTATCAATCTAGAAAATGCCCCACCATTATACCCACAGACCAAACTGAGGGAGGAATTCCTCAGTAGAGGGTCCCTCTTCACAGGTGACCGTAGATCGTGTCAAGTTGACAAACCCCAATTGGCACATAGACATTGGATTGCTGCAGGTTCCAGCAGGTGACCTGCAGATGGTTTAAAATGCATGAGAGAACATGGCAAGGTTCTATACGGTCATGGCCCTTGACCATCTGCTGGTCTCAGTTTTTCTGGGAGTTGCTAAAGGTGTTGATATTGGACACATCTGTACAAGGAGATGTTCCGGTGCTCCCAAGACTCCATTTGCATCTTGTCACTCATCAATGCTGCCAACTGAAGATTGCTTCACAACAGATACAACATACATGTTGCACTAGGGACAGGTCCCAGGCCATACAGAGATGTGGTGGGAAGTCGAATGCCCAGAAAATCCACCGAGAAGCCGATCAGGAAACAAGACATCCCGTGGAGAAGAGGCAGGAAGTGGGCGGCGGCTGGGAGTGGCCGGCTGGGAGAAGGTTGGTGTGCAGGTAGCCGCAGTGGGAGATGAAATGGTCAGGGACACATGGGGAAGGCAAGTCCAAAGCTGAGCCTTCTGGGTCCTTTGACCACAGAGATGTGCTTGGCTTTTATTCGGACTGCAGTAAGACAGACAGAAAGTCCACCACAGCAACTGCAGGAAAACAAGCGGAAGGGGCGGCCTAAGAGAGAGAAGCCTGAAGTCTGAGCTTCCCTGAGCAAGGGAGAGAGGAGAGCTGAGACTGCTGTCATGGTTCTAGGAGAGTTGACCCAGCAGCAGGTACTGTGGGGGCAGGGAGCCCCCAGGGAGCAGTCTGGATGCAGATGCTGCGGCAGCTGCCGGCCCTCCCTTGTGTGGAGATAAGTAAGAAATTATAAAGGCCGTTTCCCACAGAATGAGCTGCTCCCGTCATAATGAAGGCGGAAGGCTGGATGGTGCTATTCTTGAAGAGGACTTTTGTTTCTGTCAGTGTTTTTTACTAATTACCATAAGTACCGTCCATTTAGGATTTTGCTGTAATTCCAGTCCCTGTTAGTGTGTGAGTGGTGCCTTATCTTTGCTGCAAGCTACTGTTTATTCATGGGACGAGACAGGACATCACGGGCATTGTCACATCAAATAAATGTTGTTTTTTGTATTACATTGTATTCGGTAAGAATGGGCCAGGAGTGATTTGCCAAATAGGAAGTGCATTTGAAAGTGAAGTTTGAATTTTAAAGAAAACCTGCTTGCTCCTGCTTGGTGTGCATGACAGGGCATCTTGTGTTCCAGCTTCTATCCTTTGAGGCTTTGCCCCAAGGAAATCTGAGCTGACTGGTGGGCTGAGACATCAGAGAGGGAGGGGCTCGCTCAAAGCATTTCCAGGTCACCAAGGGACAAGGAGGCCCACTGTCACTCTGCACTGAGTGGGCATCTCGCTGGCTATCAGAGCCAGGAGGCCTCCATTTCTCTACAACTCAGCCACAAAGATGTCAGCGACCCAGCAAGTCAAGCTGGAGCCATACGGAAATCAAGCTGGCTCGTCTTGCAGAGCTTAACTGCTCAGGTTCCATTAGGATTCAGAGCAGGGCTTTAAGGCGCTACCAAATGGAACACACATCTGCAGGGACCGGGGGAAAGAACACCTCTCTCCATCTAGGAGAGACACATATGGAAGCAAGCAGATGTTTCGGATGGAGATGGCCGGACTAATTTGCAGTTTCTAAATCTGCAGAGACACAATGTTCTGTCATTAAACATTCATTTAGGACCATCTTCAGTGGAAACAATGTAACAGATCCATGAACCTAGATGACAAATGCTGCTCTCTGGGCATAAAATATTAAAGTGTCAGCCTCTAACTTTTCTCCATCTGACCCTTTGTGGAATTACTTGGATGGGTTAAAAAAAAATGACATCTCAAAGCTCACTCATGGAGAGTTTTAGCAGGTGCTCCCTTTGTATTGAACAACATGCCACAGGCAAAATGGAACTGATGACCCACAAGACACAGTGTAGCCACTGGAGAAGCCTCCAGAAGATATTGTGAGCATTTAAGAATAAATTCAATAAGGGCTGGAGAGATGGCTCAGCAGTTAAGAGCACTGGCTGTTCTTCCAGAGAATCCAGTTTGATTCCCAGCAACCACCCCAGGGAGGTCACAGCAGTCTGTAGAGCTCCAAAGGACATGATACCTCTGGTCTCCATGAACACCTGCGTTCATGTGCACATACCCTCACCCCCTAACACACACTTAAAAATAATAAAAAGTAAAATGAACAAATTCAGTTAATCAGGATGTGTCTCGATAAACCTCTTGCTGAGATTTGGTTTAAAATGAATTATATTTTTAAACTTCCCCTGAGTGTTGGGCATTTATCTGCATGCTATTATGCCACTTTGCAAGTTTTGTACATGCAGTATATTCCATGAGATGTTTTCTTATTCAAAGACCTTATTGTGGGACACTGATCCAGGGAGAAGTGAATAAGTGTCTCTTTATCCCAGATAGAAAGCTGACAACAGAACAAAGTAATGATTCTCCCTAAGTACGACTTGGTGAAACAATTTGGGTTTGCTGTGTCAGACACAGGAGTATGGGAAAGGAGTGGCTGGAGGAGGAACAATGTTTCAAAGGCAGCTGCATGGTGGAAAGCCCACCCCAGCAGTGGTGACTGCTCACAAAAGCTAGAAGCCTGGACCTTTCTGTATAACCAGCAGGCAGCTCAACAGCTTTGAGAGTCTCCTCCTGTCAACAGTACTGCTTATATAACCTAGTGAGTATCTTGTGAATCTGTTATGTTTCAGGGGCTTCCTGGGACTTGTAAGTTATTGGCTTCTGAATCGTATCTAGCCTCTCTACAGGATGAAATGTTTCAAATTAGGAAACTGCTACACAGCTTATTTAATTAAAAACCAGCCCAGTGACATCCACTCATTAGTCCTGGCTCACAGGCTCAGAATGAACCTGCCTTTCCATTATGCACCTTGAGTTCTTTGCAATCATTTTGGAAACTTGCCTGTCTTCAAAAAGAGTTCAGAGGTTTTTAGATAAGTTATTTGCTTATCTTCTTATAAACACAATTCTAAATAAATATGAAATTCAAGAATTTGCTATAGTTCAGTCACATTAGTGAGGTCAGGTGTCTATATAGTGACAGGGTTTGGGTTTTGAACATCAGGAAGGTCTGCCTCCTCGCAGGCCAAGTCTTAAGACATATGCCCGTGTTCACCACACATATCTTCTGAACTGGCGCAGCAAGAGTTCCATATTTACTGACCTCAGTGAAAGTAAAAAATCCTTTCTTGGGATGTAATTTGCTCAAATGATTGCTGCAGAATGAGTTTCCTGGGCACAGAGCAAAGGAGAGCCTACAGAGAGCTGACCAAGCCTCCACAGAGGGGTCGGAGTGAGCATTTGGTTAGCATCAGCCAGGCACTGCCCTGGTGCCCTGCACCACAGTCTTGGCCAACTTTGAGAATCACCTGAGAGCATCAGTCAAATGCCACTGATCACTGCCCCTTGAAAGAGTGCACAGCTGCCGTCAGGAATGCCACAAGCAGGTGGCTTCAAGGACATGAACATCTTTTCTCAGAGCTCTAGAGGGAGAAGCCCCACGTCAGGCTTTGAACAGCTTGGTTCCTTGTGAGGCTAGTGTCTCCAGTTTGCTGAGCATGCTGCCAGCCTGCACCTTACCTGGTCTTTTCTGTATGTGAATACTCCTCTGAGATCTTCCTCTCCTAACAGGATCAGTCTTGTGGCTTCACTCTAATAAGTATTAGTATCAGGCTCATAAGTGTTAGGCTCCACTCTAATACTTAACCAACCTCTTGACCTCCTAAAACATCCTGTCTCCAGACACAGTCACAGAAGGGTATAGGCTTCAGTATATGAACATTTGGAGAACCCTGATAATTGCCTACTATCTCTTTGACAAATAAAATTTAAAACTACAGAATTATCAGATAATGTTTGAATGACTTCATGTGTGACTCTTGACTTGGGCATAGCTGACACTGAACAAAATGTGTGCAAATTTGAGGTGTGCATTCAATGTGTGCACTTGAGATGGGTCTTCAAGGTGTGCATGTGAGGTATTCATCCAAGGTGTGCACTTGAGGTGTGCATTCAAGGTGTGCACTTGAGATGTTCATTCAAGGTGTACATTTGAGGTGTGCATTCAAGCTGTGCTCTTGCGGCGTGTAGTCAAGGTGTGCATTTGAGGTGTGCATCCAAGGTGCATATTTGAGGTATTTTAACCTACAGATGATCACAAGAACATTGATAAACAGGAGAAAGATCACACCAGCTGCCCTCAAATGCCTCAGCATGCCCATGAACACTATTCCGTGTCCCTTATCCTCAGACAGCCAATAGATCCCTGTGCTGTTGTAGCTGCTGATGTCTAATAGAATCTTACCTGATGCATTTGCTCCAACCTGCCTCTTGCTTGTACTGGGAGTCACCAGTACTATACTGACACACACACCACAGGCTCATTTCTTTCAGGACTGAGTCTGGTTTCATTGCATGGTGGCTGATCAGGGTTAGATGGTATACACTTTGCTACACTTTCACGTTTTGATTCTCTTGTGCTGTTATATTTAAAGTGGGTCCTCTGGGCCACCTGTTCTTAGGTCCTGAGATTTATTATCTAATCCGTCTCAGTCACATGTTGCCTTAATAAAATATCCTAAACTGTGAGGCATATAAATAAGAAAATGTGACTTCTTACATGGGGTCATATTTCTTACCCCATGGGATTGGGTAGGCATAGTATGGGCAGGGTTTTTGTGAGAGCTGGTGCTGAAGCTGGTAAATAGCAAGGCCAGCTCCCCCATGCTCATACTCTGGAGGTGAGCTCACCCACAACTCCTGCAACCAGGGCCAGTCCTACTGTGCTTCCTGGGTGAGGTGTAGGGGAAGAGATGGTGTTTTTCCTGAGTACTGTAGCTGGAATGGGTCAGGGCCAGCTCTCTTGCTCTCACACTTTCTGAGTCAGCTCTCCCCTGATGCCAAGGTGAGGGGCGTGGCCAGTTCTGCACAGCCTTCACACATCAACACGGCCCTAGGCAGCATTCTGGAAGAGGGACATCTTCCTGGCCTTTAGTGGTAACAGGCCACTGCTGCTACAGAGCCATGGACCAAGATATGGCCCTCTGGCAGCACAGGCCAGGACCTCACCATGGTGCCAGGTAACATCACAGGCTACACACATCAGACTGGTCCTCCTACCCTTGAGTCTCCACTCTTCATTGTCCACACATCCTTTTGCTTCTCTTCCATCTCGCCACCATTTAGTTGCTCATCTTAATGATGCCTGGGCTCTCTGGGTGTCTAGAATCACCAGGAGTGACTCTCAGGAGTGGGCTCAGAAATGCTATGCCTCTCTATGCTGTGTCACACCAGGTAAGGGTTATCTCAGGCAAGGTCGGCCTGCTTGGGTCTGAGTGGTACTGGGCAGGGGTTGTCTCAGGCTTGCTCCTTACCTGGACTCTATGGCACAGGTATGGGGTTCATCTTAGGCATGGTCTACCTACCCAGATGCACAGTGCCTTGCTGATGGTCCTTTCAGGCTAAGCAGTCTATTCTCAACAGAGAAATCTCTGCCTTTTAATTTGTGTGCTTAGGCCATTTACATTTAATGTGATTGTTAATATGCTTAAGCTTGAGTCCATCAACTTGCTACTGGTGTTTTATTTGTGAAGACTTTATTGTGAAAGATGTAAGTAATAAAAGATTCCCCGAGTGCTCTCCATTGTTTGAATTCCTTTCTTTCTTTCCAAAGCAATTCCTTTAATCCAATTTTTGTGATAAATCTTTTGTCTTCCCTGTCTTGCTTGATGGCATCCGAATGTAAATCCGCTTCACTCTTAACTTGTTCTCTCTGCACCTAAGTCTTTCCATCTTCTCCTTTTGCTCTTAGGAATTTTTGTCTGGAGTGGGGGAGTTCTGGACATCTTGGTTACAATGTGTTGTTATTTGTTACACTGTATTGTTATGGAATTACTTTGATCAACATGATTTCCTTGTGGGTTGTGTTTCAGGTATTTGGCTGAACCTTATCCATCTGAAGGTTTAGAATTCTGACCAAATGAGAATATGTCTTGCCCATTAGTTTTTATTAACTCTCCCCCTTCTCTTCTTCTTGATCTCCCATTATACATCTATAAGGCCACTCACAGATTACCTGTTTCATGGTTTATTTTTCCTCTGGGTATTTCATTTTGAATGCTTGAGGATGTTAATTGTTAACCTGGAAGAGTGTCTTAATGACATACATAATAACTAGCTGCCTTGAGTCCCCGCCTTAACTTTCCTGCTTTAGAGAACTCCAACCAGGAACTGTAAATTAGCATAAACCCTTTCTCCACTAAGTCGCTTTTTGTCCAAATATTTTAGCACAACAACAGAAATAAAACTAAAGCAGAATTCCTTGATCAAATTTTCAAAATTCTCGATTGTTTCATCTGCAGATTCTAATGGACTCTTTAAGTTATAAAGTACATTTGTGGCTCCACTCTGCCTTTGAAATTATGTCCTATAAAACACATCTTCTATGTCCCATATAGTAGAATAACATATGATTATTTTAAGCTCCTTGTCTAGTAACATCATTGCCATAAGCTCTGGGTCAGTTTTAGTTATGGCTTTTCCTCCTAGCATGTCATATTCTTGCTGTTATTAACTTTTGGAGATATTGAGTTTTACGTGTTGGGATATGGATGTTTAGATAGAAATGGTTCAGACCTTACCCAGTTCTTCTTGGACGCTTGTTAGACCAGGCACAGCAGCATACAGCTGGAGCTAATGATCTCCCACAAGTATGGGAACCCCCCAAGAGTGATGTAGACAGATACAGTGGATAACTTTTCCAGTCAGTCTCCTGGTGAGAAGCTCCGTCCAGACCTGTATAAGTGCTGGGTGTTCTCACTCTCTTACAGCCCCCTAAGTATCTAATACAGGTTGAATGGCCTGGTTGGTAGGAAATGAAGTTTCCCACTGGAGAATCATTTCACGTGTGGAGGTACAGAGGTGCTCTTCACCCCAAGCTCCAGGCTCCTGGATTTCTGTGAGACCTAAGTAAACTCTCCTGCATTTTGATTTGTAACACTTTAAGCTACGTCTTGAGTCAAATAAGAACAAGGGGTTAGCATGCTGGGCATCTCCACCTGTCCTGTGTTATCTTCCTCGTGGCTGCTGCAAAATCCTGTGCAAGTCAGCTTAGGTAAGGAGGTTGGCTGGGCTCAGTACTCGAGGGCTCAGCTCACCACGCCGGAGAAGGCATGCTGCCGGGAGCGTGAGGCAGCTGGCCACACTTCGTACACAGCCTGGAAGCATACAGAGAGGGGTGCTAGTTTCCAGCTTGCTTTCTGCCTTTCAGAAAGCTCAGATCCTTGGAATGGTACTCTCCACTTTCAGGGTGGGACTTCAATTAACTTCATCCAGGAAATCTCTCATAGACACGCCCATAGGTGTGTCTCCTTGGTGTTTGGGCTATTCTCATCCCGACAGCTGCTGTGAACCACCACACAGCTCAAAGCCAACGCAAAAATCTGTCTTGCCGAATGATGTGAAAATATTTACAGAAAGACACGCGTGCATACCCCATCCTATAGGAAGCCAGGGCTGTACTGATGACTTCTATGAATGTCAGAGGTCGGAATTTTGAGATTTTTTTCACAGGGAGATAATGCTGCAGTATATTCAGCAGAGTTAAAGCCTGACACACAGATAAGACACATACGCCTAAGTTACCCGGTGCCCCGGGACACTCAATACAGCAAAGCTCCCTGATACCTCCTCACAGATCAGATGTGCCTTTAGAGCACACATCTTTAATCTACCGATCGCCCTGTTCTCAGATGTTGGCATTCAAGAAGCAGCTGACTCTGGTTAATGGAAAGCTGGAACCCTCGTCATCTTAACAGAGTAGCGCTGGCTGCTCTGAGCCTCATTATGGGAATCCTTTGTCAGTGGCCTTTCTAAAGGATGTGGTATTGATCCCTTTGCCCATCAAAGTGACCAAGCGCCTGTAGAGTGTGCTGGGTGTTTGCAAGGCCAGAGTTGGGGCAACAACAGTCTTTTTCCACAATAAACTCCCAGTCTCTCAGGTGGCAGGAGGCGGGGCTGTGCTTCCATTGGGAAGGGAAGAAGGGTGTTGGTGACATCACAGACCAATGGCACAGGTCCTGAGCCAGCCTCTGCTTCATGTCAGACCCTGGTGTACAAGGCTGGGCTCAGTGTCCATGAGGGACTTTCAGGCCCCACCCTGTTCTTGGCCTTCATTCTAATAATCCAGTGTGTTCAGTAGTATCTGGAATTCATTTTCCATTCCTGGGAGTTTATGCTTGCAACACAGGAGCCAGGGTGAACGTGACAGGGACGCCTCACTGAAACGGGTGCCTTGACACAACACTGATAACAAGCATCCTCCAAAGACATCGGCTGTCGGATGGAAGTGCGCAGCTGAAGTCTGATTCAGCCTTGTGTGAAATATTCAAACTCTTCACATTTATAACCTCAAAGAGAAGAGGCCGGACCAGAATGCTAAATATTCATCTGTATCAGAGTCTTTGCTCCTAATCATGTCAGATAATGAACGGAGAGATGTGCGAATATCAGAATAGTTGACCTTCCGTGGCAAACAGTGACTTGAGGAGCAGCGAGAACTGTGTACTAACCACTGATCGCTCATACCACCCCTCTGATTAATTTAATTGTAGGAAATAATGATGGCTAATTTAGCTGATGGATTTTTACAGGCTTAATTGACTTCAGAGTTCTTCTGCCCAGTTTGTTACATTGTATCAATTGTCTGGTATACAGAGGGCGGAGTAGATGTAACATATATGTACCTCACTTAAAATGTTTCTAGTTAGGCACTTGTGGCCAGCTCCTGTAATCCCTCCACCCCAGAGGCTGAGTCTGTGAGGACTATGAGTTCCAGCTTGATCTACATAAAGAGATCCTGTCTCAAAAACAGTAAATGCTTATAAACAATCAGAATGTAAAACCAAAGCACACACAGGTTCAATCCCTCAGCAAATGCTTCAAATGCTTTTTAAGCTCCTCAGATTGCTAAGAATTGTGTGGAGAACTCAGGGGATTCCTAACAGCTCCTGTCAGCAAGGGCGGGACATATGGAGGATGCGCAATGCTTACTTGTTGTGTGAATGAACAAACATCGGAGAGAGTGAGGCTGTGAAG
The DNA here is from genome assembly GCF_900095145.1 of Mus pahari. NCBI lineage: Eukaryota > Metazoa > Chordata > Mammalia > Rodentia > Muridae > Mus > Mus pahari. The sequence goes on along the minus strand of NC_034595.1, from coordinate 103,951,540 downwards.
ATGGTTGGAGCCAGAATAATCACTGTGGGAGGCTTTCCTAACAATGTTAGAAATATTAGGACAATGTTTTCAAGAGTTAAGAGGTGTTGAGAAGTAAGACTTGACATGATGTAAATGAGGGAGGGAAGTTTCTCTGGAGTCTGAGCATGTGACTGAAGGTATAAACCTAAGTACGGGTTGAGGTGAGGGTGTCTCACAGAACAGGGGGGATGTCATGAAAAGGTAGGCATGTACTAACAGGAGAGAGTGGGCACTTGCTGACAGAGGGGAAAGTGGGCATTTCCTGACAGAGGAGAGAGTGGGCACTTCCTGACAGAGGAGAGAGTGGGCACTTCCTGACAGAGGAGAGAGTGGGCACTTCCTGACAGAGGAGAGAGTGAGCACTTCCTGAAACAACAAAATGTAGACATTTTTTCTAAACACTAGAGTTTGGGCACTTCCTGACAGGAACATGAGTATTTTCTGACACATGCTTGCTGTTTCCTGGAAGCTCTGTCCATTTAGAGAAAATCATCTCCTTCTGAAGTTTCCTCTCTCCCTGCAGTTGAGGCTCTCTTTCACCCAGTTTTCCAAGAGATGGACGGATGGACTCCAGTACCCTGAACCGGCAATCTCATCTCCCACTCCAAGAGGAAGCTGCTGTTGGCTCTGGTGGACTTTCGAGGGTTTGGCCTAAGGAGCCGTGAGTGCCTCCACTACTATTCTGGTTCAGGAGTCCTTCGGTTCTTATCCAAGCACAGTTCAGTTCAGGGAAGAGAATTCCTCTCTACCTTGACAGTGCAGCCACAGTGTAATCATCCTCTGCAGGCAAGAGGAAACCAGTCTCGCTAAAGTCACACAGTCCAGGCCATTGATAGGGAATGGAGACAAATGGCCAATATGTGGACTCCTGATGAAGCCGTCCATGGCAGGTGCAGTGCTGATAGCGTCTTGTGTTCTCACGGTGTCATGTTATCTTTCTCTGGCAACTTCCGCCATCCTGTCCCCTGTGCCTATAATTTCTTTATAGATTGTGACTCTACTGTCGTAGATCGATCTTTACAAGCCTTCCCCACTGCAGCTCAGGAAGGTCTGTCTTCTAGAATTTTTTTTTTCTTAATAGCCCTCCAGGGAAAAGGTTGGAAAAAGAGAGATGAATCTTTCACCCACTAATTGTGTGGAGGTCAGAGCACACTCAGGACAGCTGGTGAGCCTGTGGCCCTAGTGAAGTCGATGTGTGATTTGCACCCTCGGGTGGTAAGCTGCAGAGAGCTGGTCAGAACCCAGCCAAGCACAGTTTTGCACTGTGGATTTCCCAGGCCGAGGGAGAAACAGCTCAATGGCAGCTATGCCCTCATTAACCCGGGATACGTGGAATGATGTTGCTGGAGATGAACACAGAATGTTTCTTCACCTCCCAGGTCACTCACTCAGAAACAGTCCCCAAGGCTTGCAAGTAACATCTCTCTGGAGCCAGGGAAGAAACGGGACTCAGCCCAGAGCTCCCCTGTCGAGCAACCGCACAGGTTCCCCAGTCACAGTCCTGGGTAAGGAGATACCTGAGGGATGATCAAGACTGAGATCAAGGATGCTCCCCACGCTTTGCCCTATCAAGGCCACTCTCCAGCATGGCTTCCCACTCTGGGTCAAGGCCTTCTTCTCCTTTATTCTGGAGGGGTCACCAACAGTTCACCCATGCATTCTGTCTCCTGCCATTTTGTGCCAGGCTCCCCTGCCCCACTCCCCCGGTAGCTTCCACTACCTTTGTCTGTCTTCCCTTGTTGCTCCAGACCAAACCTACTGTGAGAGAATGACACAGGGGTCATCGTTCTCCTCCAGGGCCTTGACACAGAGACAGAGATCTGCTGGGGGAGAGGAAGAGTGGGGGGGGGGGCGGGAGGTGAAGTGAGAGACAGAGACTGAGATAGAAAAGGGGGTGAGAGAGGCTGGGTCCCTTAGACTCTCACAGGAGCCCCAGCTGGAGGGGGTGGTTACTTGACTCTGTCAGCCTCTGACACAGGTACTTTCTTTCTTCTTCCCTCCCTCCCTCCCTCCCTCCNTCCTTCCCTTCTTTGTTCTCTCCCTCCCTTCCTTCTTCCCCCTCCTTCCCCTCCCTCCCTTCCTTCTCCCCTCCCTCCTTCTCTTCTTTCCTTCCTTTCCTCTCTCCCTCCCTCTCTCCTTCTTACCTCCCTTCCTTCTTTTCTCTCCCTGTTCCCGCTTCCATCCCTTCCCTCCCTTTCTTCTTTTCCCTCCCTTCTTCCCTCCCTTTCTTCTTCTCTCCCTCCTTTTCTCTCCCTCCTTCCCTTTCTCTCTCCCTTTCTCCATCCTTCCTTCCTTCCTTCCTTCCTTCCTTCCTTCCTTCCTTCCTTCCTTCCTTCCTCCTTCCCTTCCTTCTTTCTCTCCCCTGTTCCCTCCTTCTCTCCCTTCCCCTCCTCTTCCTTGTTCTCTGCCAGCTCCTTCACCCAGACTCTGGCTCTGCTCATGGCTCAAAAGCAGTGGTCTGGCCTCACAGAAGCCTCCAGACAGTGCTTCCTACATCCAGATTAGCCAGCATATGACTCCCATGCTTCCCCCTCTTCATGTGGAGCAGAATGTCCCACTGTGAGGGGACATCTGCTCAGGTACTTTCAGTCAGGGTTCCTATTCCTGCACAAACATCATGACCAAGAAGCAAGTAGGGGAGGAAAGGGTTTATTCAGCTTACACTTCCACATTGCTGCTCACCACCAAAGGAAGTCAGGACTGGAACTTACACAGGTCAGAAGGCAGGAACTGATGCAGAAGCCATGGGAGGATGTTACTTACTGGCTTGCTTCCTCTGGCTTGCTCAGTTTGCTTTCTTATAGAACCCAGGACTGCCAGCCCAGGGATGGCCCCACCCACAACGGGCCCTCCCACCCTTGATCACTAATTGAGAAAATGCCTTACAGCTGGATCTCAAGAAGGCATTTCCTCAAGGGAGGCTCCTTTCTCTGTGATAACTCCAGCTTGTGTCAAGTTGACACACAAAACCAGCCAGTCCAGGTACCTCCCTCTTTGGGCTGTATCTGGGGTGGGGGTGGGGGTGAGGGGACCTAGCTCTCCTAAGCCAATCCCTTAACAATAGAACCTTAGTCTCACAGGCCCTTGGGCTTCCTTCCTGCCTCAGCTCAGCAGGGCAGCATCTACAGACCTCTCCCAGTCTCTGACAGGACCCCTCCCCTGGGTTTCTCCAACAGGCTTCTGCCCAGGCTCTCTTCCCAGTGACTCCCACCGAATCCATTGAAAGCACTGGACAATTCTCCCCATCTCTTCTGTCCCACAGCTGAGTGCACTCCAGGTACAGGCTCCCCATGCCCTGCCCAGGCCCTGCCTTGGGTGAAAACAGTACTTGCTGCTCAGACCCACAGTCACTGTCACAGCCTCAGAACCCCTGCTGTGATGTCTATGTCCACCCTTGTCCTTCTCGGTAAAAGATTTACTAGACGAATCATTAACACCATGGACAGACAGCAGTAAGGTAGGGCTCTGTGGAGAGTCTAGACATGTGATGCAGAATTGGGGTCCCTTCTTACAGGTTCCAGAGAAGCTGAGATGTTCTGTGTCCTTGCAGTTTAAGGCACAGTCAGGCTGACTTTGATTCCGAAGCGTCATAGGAAGGGGAGGGAACGATGGGCTTGATCGTGGGGGGGGGGGGAAGTGAGAAAAGAACACAGAGATTAAGGTTTGCCCATTACACTGGCAGCCTCCTGATGTCCCAGTCTAGCAACATGATAATGGATTTGGGGTCTTTCTTTAGGGTGGGGGGGGGTGGGGAGGGACATCTCTTTGCCCTTCTTTCCAAAGTGGCCACATTAAATAAATAATTTTGCTTTTCTTTATTAATTTTTCTCTTTTAACTGGATAGCAAGGACAAGGACCCAGTTTGGCTTATTAGGACTGCCACAGCCCAGGCTCCAAGCCACTGACTTCAGTAACACATCTACTTGCATGGCTCTGCCCAGCCCAAGGGGGTGTTTCAGCATTACCCTGAGTCCTCAGCAGTGACACCACCCTGCACTTCACGCAGCTGTCCCCAGGACCAGCGAGGCTGTCCTCCACAGGCCCATCTTGGCACATGCTCCTCTGCTGTCCATAGCCCTGGGTGCTTGTGAAGTTTGCAGAGGCCTCTTTCCACCTTGCTGCTGGCTTTCCCCTTGGTTCTTCCCCGCCGTCCCCGAGTCTTCTGTGGCTCTATGTGTCTGGTGATGTCAACCACCACCAGGTTGTTCTGCACTTTCTTCAGAGGTTTCTGCTGTGCCTTCAGTGTGGTGACATGGTTGCTGACCGTGCTCTGTCTAGAGTTGGAATCATAAGGGCAAAGGGTATGGGGACACTCACTGAGATCACGTGCACGGTTGAGGGAGACCGTGACTACTCTCTGGGAGGATCACATGCATTTGGAGAGATCATTGTCCACCTGGAAGGGAGATCACATCCACTCGTGGGCAGGTCATGGAGAGGTCATATCAGCTGGGGGAGATTAGGTCTACGTGGGGAAAACCACGCCTGTTGTGGTAAATCTCCTCCCAAATATGCCCCAGCAATGAAAACACAACTCAGTTAACATGAATACATGCTGTGCGCCTAGATTGGGCAGATCTACCACTACACTACCATCTTCTCTATCTACGAGTCCCCTTAGAACTTGCGGTTTCTCCAGGCCATGTGCTTCTGCTCCACTTTTCTTCTTCCTCCTCCTCCTCTGCATCCTCCCCCTCTTCCATTTTCTCCTTCTTATCTCTCCTCACCTTCCTCTCCACCTTCCCCTTTATCTGCCCAATCACCAGCTCTCCTTTATTTTACAAATTAAGGTGGGAAGCAGGTTTACAGGAAATCACCTGAGTGCTGACTCTTTCCTTGTTCTCAGCCACTCACAGGAGAATGGGATTAACATCAAATATAATTAACCCCAGGGCTATCCACAGCACATGCCCTCTCCTTGAGTGGGACAACATGTCCATTCTTGGGTAGAGATTATTTCCACCATTGGGGAGATCATGTTTACATATTGAGAGAACATAATAGCCACTTATTTGGTGGTAAGAGACCATGTCTACTTACAGAAGACATGATGTCTATTCACCGGGAAAGGATTGGATCTGTCTCAGTTAGGGTTTTACTGCTGTGAAAAGTCACCATGACCAAGGCAACTCTTATAAGGACAATATTTAATTGGGGCTGGCTTACAGGTTTAGAGGTTCAGTCCTTTATCATCATGGCATGAAGTATGACAGCAACCAGGCAGGCATGGTGCTGGAGGAGCTAAGAGTTCTGCATCTTGTTCAGAAGGCAAACAGAAGACTGGCTTCCAAGCAGCTAGGAAGAGGATCTCTCAAAGCCCACTCCCACAGTGACACACTTCCTCCAACAAGGTCATACCTCCTACTAGTGCCACACCCTGGGCCAAGCGTATTCAAACCACCACAGGATCCTTCACTGTTTGTAACTGTCACCCTGTGCTGGCACCACTGCTGTGTGTCCAGTCCAAGAATGTCAGATGAGAGAGTTGCAGCTGCTGCTTCCTCTCTTCTCATCTCAGTATCTAATGCATCACTTTAAGACAGCCTGCTAGGGCTGGAGAGATGGCTCAGTGGTTAAGACCACTGGCTGCTCTTCCAGAGGCCCTGAGTTCTATTCCCAGCACACATAAACACACACACACACACACACACACACACACACACAGCATCTGAAACCCCAGTTCCAGGGGATCTGACACCCTCACCCCAATGCAATTATAAAATAAAGTGAAATAAATATATAAAAGGAATAAGACAGCCTTTTCCCATTGTCTTGGATCACCCAGCTCTACCAGCAACCCCCTCACCTCCCCCAATGGCAAAGGACACTGAACTGAAGGCTCAGCCACCTCTTCTAAGCTGAGCAAGTGTTTGCCTGCACATATGTGTGCAAGTGCCAGTGCAACTTGGAAGATAGCATCAGGTCCTCTGGAACCAGAGTGATGACTGGTTGTAAGCTATCATGTAATCCTTGGAAACAAAACCAGGCCTTCTATGAGTACAGTTCTTGCTCTTAGCCATCGAGCCATCTCTCCACCTCCAGGTCATGTTCTGGACTTCAGTAAGGCACTAAGTCCCTCTGAGAAACGCTGGCTGGCTCTCTTGGAGCCTCTGTTTTATCGTTCTACTTGAACTGAGCTCTGTCAAGTTCTGTGAGGAGATCATTCACCTCCAGCACCCCAGAACCCCTTTCACCTATCTCTGGCCGATTAATTACTCTAAGGTCTGTGGAGAGAGATCATTCTCTGTCTTTCTCTTCCCTAGCAGAACACAACAGAACAGAGTATTTTGAACAAGATAACCCCTGTGGTCTCTCAGATAAAGGTTCTGTCTTATCTCCGTTGACTTAAATTAATATTAGGTTTTAGCAGGTCTGGGGCTTATCTGACATCTTTCCCACTGTCCCGAATTTACAGAGGTCCTTAGAGTGTGCAGAGTGGGCACAGAATGAACTTCAGCCCAGGAGTTCATTATCGAATGCTAGACCAGAATCTTCCTTTGGCAGAAGCAAGACATTGAGCTGGGTGCTGGAAATGAAAGATGAGCAGAACATGACCTATATCCATGAAAACATCTAAGGCTAGGAGAACATCTAAGAGGCCAGAGTGTACAAGCAAATGATTCCTCATACACAAGAGGTGCACACGTCTCCTCAGGCCTGGGCTCACATCCAGCGGTGGTACAAACGTGTTACACAGGATGCTTTTCTCTCCCCTCCCCCCACTTCCTTCTCTCTATCTCTCTGCTTGTCTCTGTCTCTTCCCTTGTGTGTGTGTGCATGTGTGCGGGTGTGCATGTGTGTGTATATGGTGTGTGGTATGTGTGTGTGTGGTATGTGTGTGTGTGGTATGTGTGTGTAGGGGCAGGTATGGGTGTGTAGTGTGTGTGGTGTGTGTTTGTATGGTCTTGTGTGAGTTTGTGGTGTGCACGTGTGTGTGGTGCATGTTTAGGTGTGCATGTGTGCATATGCAGGTGCAATGTGCGAGTATGTGTGCATGTGTGCGGGTGTGCATGTATGTATGTGGAGTGTGGTATGTGTGTGTGTGTGGTGTGCGTGTGCAGGTGCAGGTGTGGGTGTGTAATGGGTGTGTAGTGTGTATGATCTTGTGTGAGTTTGTGGTGTACATGTGTGTGTATGTGTGGTGCATGTTCAGGTATGTGTGTGTGCATATGCAGGTGCAGTGTGTAAGTATGTGTGTGCATGTGTGCAGATGTGCATGTGTGTATATGGAGTGTGGTGTATGTGTGTGTGTGTGGTGTGTGTTTGTATGATCTTGTGTGAGTTTGTGGTGTGCATGTGTGTGTATGTGTGGTACATGTTCAGGTGTGCGTGTGTGCATATGCAGGTGTGGTGTGCAAGTGTGTGTGTATGTGTGTGGTGTGCATGTGTGTGTGTGCATGTGTGTGTATGTGGTGTGTGGTATGTGTGTGTGTGGTGTGCGTGTGCAGGTGCAGGTGTGGGTGTGTATTGTGTGTGGTGTGTGTTTGTATGGTCTTGTGTGAGTTTGTGGTGTGCATGTGTGTGTGGTGTGCATGTGTGTGTGTGTGCATGTGTCTACATGCATGAAGAGACCAGAAGTCAAGACCTGGTGTCTTCAGTCTTTCTTCACCTTGTATTTTAAGACAGAGCCTCTCATTTTGTCTGTAGCTCACTCATTCAGCTAGGCTGGCCGGCTCATTAGTTCCAAGGTCTACATCTCTTTGCCACCCAGCACTGAGATTACAGATGCGTGTCACCAGGCCACACTCACTTTTTAGATGCTAGAGATCCAAACTCAGCCCCTCCTGCTTCCATTACACACACATTCCCGACTGAGCCATGCCACCTGTCCATTTTCCGACCTTTAGAGGCTGTACTAGATTAAATGCTAGGAAAGACGCATTTTCATTGGCTGAGCAAGCTTATCCTGTGGGCAATGATGAATGGAGCTGAGTGAAAAACCAGCTCCTCCCACATCTGTAGTCTCAGTCTCTTCACCCCTTTGTGAGCCTTGTGGGACAACACACGTCACTATGGCCCAGTTCTGAAGGAGACACTCAGAGGGAAATGAGGAGGTAATACCTTGGGCACAGGTCAAGCTGAGAGAGATGGTGACTTCGTGCCAGAGAGTGATTCATAGCATTGCATTTGGTAAAATAATGTGTTTTCCTGGTCTGCTTTGTTCATCTTAGTGACACTTCTGCAATGCCCAGGGGAAATGTGTATACATGTATGTGCACATATATGTATACATGACTCTAAACCCAGGAAGACTATTTCAGCATCTAGCCCAAGCTCCTGTAAGAGTTCATTTCCTGGAACAATGAAATCCAAAAGCAATTGTGGAAGCCCGCTAATGCCGCCTCATCACTCACGAAGAGCTGCTTCTGGGAGTGTGCCCTGCTAGCTCACAGCTTCCTGTCACCCGTTGTCAATCTGCGCAATACATGGTGTAGCGTGTTGTCAACTTGACCTTGAACACAGTCTCTCTGGGGATGCGAGCGACTGTGAGCCGGCATTGCCACAGTGTCAGAGACACATCTGCTTCCAGCTGAGGTGCTTTGGTTTAAGCTTCCAGATTTCTCTTTCTTCTGACTTAAAAACTATTTACCAGGAGGCACAATGATTCAAAGTGACATCTGGGTGCCCCACTGGCATGTGTGTGGCAATTCCCTTCCTTCCATCCTGTAATTAAATCAGTTAGATTTCTAAGGCTTTCATGAGGGGATTTCCAGGAATCCTGTCTCAGTGGCCCACAAGCCACTCACCACAGTATCGTCTGTCTCTACCTTTTACTCTCCTGCCATCTCTCAGCAGAGCAGAGTACAAAATACAACTGACAGCTACTGAATGGCCAAGCGAAGAAGAACAGTGGAGATGGTCTCAAGTCTCAGCTTTGAACGGAGAGTCTGGACCCCAACGAAAGCCAACCCATCTTCCAGTTCTGCCCAGTCCAGGAAGCAGATTCCTAGGTGACGTTCACTAACTGGCTTCTTGGCTGATTTTACTCAGTGCTTCCACAAAGGCTGAGTGAATATAACCAGTTAGGCATGGGGGCACACACCTATCATCCCAGATGTGGAGGTGGGGCGGGGAGGCAGAAAGAAGCATCCTTGGAGCTCTGACCAGCTAGTCTAGACAACTGATGAACTCCCATTTCAGTGAGAGAACTTGCCTTAAATATACAATGAAGTGCAAATGAGGAAGACTCCCCAAGATCAAGTTGTGGTCTACACACACACACACACACACACACACACACACACACACACACACATACTGCATACATACATACACTGTACACACATACACACATATATACATACTGCACATGCACTTCACACACTCACATACACTGCACACACATATACACACTGCACACAACACACACATGTTGCATACACACACACACATACACACGGACATATACCATATGCACACAGACACATACACACATGGACACACATGTACACATACAGACACAGACATAGACACACACACACACACACACACACACACGAGAACAAACACATATACCACACAGACACAAAGAGGACATTCGATTCCTGAGGCTTTTAGAACAAACTTCCACAGTCTTGGTGACCTGAAAAGTGTAGACGAATCACACCATATTCCCGGAAGTCAGAGATCCCAACTAAGATGGTCACAGTGGCAGCTTGAAAACTTAAGGACTCTTCCAGAGGCTCCATTCTGAACCTTTTCCAGCTGCTAGAAGCTGTCTTTACTCCTGGGCTCCAGGCCTCTTCCTCTATCAGCTCCTCCACCCATTTCCCTAGCACCTTTCCTTACATTCTGCAGATGTGTCTCCCCCACTTCCTTCTTACATGGGTCCAGAAAACATGAGGCCCATCAGATCACATGTAGTTATTGTTTCATCTCAACTTCCAGTTCCAAAACCCCTTCTGCTCTCTCGAGTCCTATAGTCATCAGTTCCAGGCATCTTTGAGTGTCTTCATTCAAGCCCACTGTGAGAGGCGCCAATCCCTAGGCAGAGGGGCCTTGAACTATATAAAAATGGAGAAAGCTAAATACAAGCAAACTAGCAAACAAGGGTGTGCACAGTCTCTGCTTTCGACTGTGGGTTTTGTGAGACTGACTGCTGTCTGAGTTCCTGCCTTGACTTCCTCTCTATGGTGGATTGTAACCTAGTAGGAATTGAGCAGTCTCCGTTCTGTCCCAGCCCTAAGAGCCCCGATAGTGCTTGTGAGACCTTAAAGCACCCTGGTCCCCATGCAATCATAGTGGTTAGAGAGGCATGGGGACCTGCCTTTCCCTCTGATCCACACTCGGAAACGAGGTTGATGTAACAGCTGTGAACGCCACCTCTGAAGAAAGTCGCCCTCAGACTCTGTCCAGGGACCACCAACAAAGTCGCCCTCAGACTCTGTCCAGGGACCACC